>NC_142928.1:100939125-101014125 GCF_046866305.1 Octopus bimaculoides
GGTGAGAGAATTTACTGCTGTCATCAACAGTGAAATAAGAGAGAGCAATCATTTGTCAAACAGACAAACTGAAGCAAGGAGATTCCAGTACTTTGACCAGGTATACAAATGATAAATGCAGTAAGGTTTAAACCATAATTATATCTAATTATATTATACCAAGTAGATTTGCAGAATTGTTAGAATAGTGGACAAGTTACCTTGTGGTATTTAGTTACTGCTCTTTATTTTTTTCAGTTTAAATCTTGCCAAGGTCAACTTGGCCTTTCATTCATCATGGTTAATGAAATAAAATACCAGTCAAGATCTGGCTAAATATAATAAACTATATCCCTTCTGCAAATTTGAGGCCTTGTATTTACATAGGAAATCAACTGATATTATGCCAAAAGGCTATTACTAACTTATAATGATATCTTCTACTAATTATTAATAAACTAAAACACAGAATGAAATAATTTTCTACATTCAGATATCGCTTACCTATATTTCGACCTTGATCCAGCAGACCTATGATCGAAGGTGTTCCTGTTGTGACCATCTTGTCTTTTTTTCAGACATATTCTAGGACTACATTATCCAGTGTTTAAGATATGGGAGAGATTTAGATGGTATCTATGAACAACCAAATAGAGGTCTTCAAAGTAACTGCATTTAATTTTATCTTTCAACATCATCTATTTGAACTCAGCTAGATGTGACTTTATATATCTCCTACCTCTGGTTTTAGTCAGAACAGTTGCAATAATACTGTAATAACAGTAATAACATCAATATACAAAGCTTTCCTACTGGCCAAGCAATTAAGCAAGAATTTCATAATTATCCCTATTATCAATGCTCTCAATGCTAAACAGTTTTGGAAGCATTTTAAATGTCTTGATCATAAATTCATAAATTATTTTACTTTAATTTTAATATCTTTTTATTTTTGTATTTACTTTTATGATTAGTTGAAGTGGAGAAGCAACCTTCCTGTGTCTTTTTTTCGGGGCATCTGAGAATGCTGGAAAGACGGTTTAACCCAAATGCTTCTTGCTAAGGAGTGGATTCTGCAAAAGCACCACTGGAACAACTAGTAGTGTTACACAACAGTAATGGATTAAGTTTATCACTGCTGCTCCCATCACCAAAGTAACAATGTACAGATACCACCTTCTTATTCACCTCAGAAGTACAACACAGACAATAACTATATTTAAAGGAAGTTCAAAATCAATAAAAATAATTAGATAAAAATCAACTTGATTGTTCCAGTAATTAGAATTTTCCAAATATTGTTTTGAAACTGAAACTTATTTTTTATAGCTACACGAGTTTCCAATCATTATTATTAGATGTTGTATTTCATTCTAAAGAATCTCCTACAACAATTCTCCAACACAGATGTTTCTCCCTTGTTATCATCGTTAAGTCAGTCACTTAAGTTATCTTGTTGTGGTAGTTATTGTTGTTGTTATTGTTGTTGTTTTGCTCCATGTCCCAAGTTAGCTTAAATTAAGCCAACCTATAATCAAAGTCATTCAGGCCATGATCATGAGAAGTAGGAACAATGTACATAAGTAGGAACAATGTACCTAAGACAATGTTCAATGAATTTTAAAAAAATAAGTTAGTGTATGGTTTAAGGGAGGTTTGACTGCTATTTTTAGCATGCTGAGAATCCACATAAAGGCTCATTCTTTGATTCCAGTGAGCTTTTACTAAAGTAGATTGAATGTGGAGAAATTAATTAGCCAGGTGTAACATAACTAAAAGCGTTACTGCTCATGATATAAATTTTGTTATATTGATTCTGAAAAAGAGTACCTTTAACATTAGACTTTTAAAGTACAAGAACTGAATGGAGTCTTTTTTTTTTCCTTTTTAAGAGAAACAACATCTATAACTAAAAATACTTGTCAGCCTGCCTCATAGTCTCAGTGGACAAAATGAAAAAGGCATTGCTCCAGAGAATGGTGTGGGAGACATACTGGAACAGTTACTCTAACTCATGGGGCTCACACTTGTAGATAGCCATCTCTGCCCTGATAGCAGTGAACAGGGATGTAGCTTGGGGACCAAGAATGCTGGAGGTCTCCATTATCACAGGCCTGACCACAAATCTGTCAGAGAACAATTAGTAATTAAACTAAAGATTGTTTGCCAGCATAACATGGCAGTCCTAGTTTAGGACGAATGTTGCTGTAATTTAGCCCCAGGAGACATCGTCCTTATATTTTCAAACAAGGGAATCCAGCACCCCCACTCAGCTCGAGTGGGGGGGGGGGTGTTAGATTCCTTGTTATGTTGGCAAACAATCTTTAGTCCAAAGTACTATAGCTGAATATTTCTCGTTGTGAGATTTAAAAATAGTAATTTTCTAATACTTGGACATTTTGCCTTTTTTGGTTTGATAAGCAGCAAAGCCTGAGATGACAGCTGCACAAACCAGGTTGCTGCTGGAGAAGATGTAGCATTGCAGATGAGGTATCTATCACCCAAGAAGCACATATTCTGACCTCATCAGCAAAGTGTAGCCTTCGTCATTCAGCTTGCATAAAAGCATTCTGTCCAAACATTTATAAATGCTAAATTAAAATGATTTCTCTTATGTTTTTGTCATAACGTGGTGGTGGTGGTGGTGGTGGTGGTGGTGGTGGTGGAGGTTGTGGTTTTAATGATGTTGATGCTTTATAGTCATGGGACTGATTGTAGAAATAGGGTTCATTGTGGAGGGAATATTTTTTTTTATTGAAGTGGGGATGGGCTTGTTGTTTGTAAGCTCTAAATTAGCTCTGTCTGAGCAGACGCATGAGATCTAAGAAAACTCAACAACTGCAATACCCTCTTTTTGCTTTTCATTTTTTTTTTTTTTCATAAGTATACAGGACAACATCATCCAAATTACAAATTATCCAATATGTTCTATGTGGCATTTCAGTGAATTTGGCTGCTTTTTTGCTGTAGATAAATTGCAGTGGCTCTCAATCAGGGTCCATATGGCCCTTGAGAGTCTATATGGCACTTACGGGTCCATATAAGATTTTGTTATTAAAACTTAATGTGCAATAAATTGGCTATGCTTCTACAATACACAAAATATTTTAACAATTTTTTAATACAATTCCAAATGATATTTAATTATAAAAATACAATAGGTGCAGGAACAGCAATGTAGTAAGAAGCTTGCTTCCCAACCACATGGTTCTGGGTTCAGTCTCACTGATATGGCACCATGAGTAAGTGTCTTTTATTATAGTTTCAAGCTAACCAAAGCCTTTTGAGTGGATTTGGTAGATAGAAACTGAAAGAAGCCCGTCATATATATATATATATATATATATATATATATATATATATATATATATATATATATACATATATATACATGTCTATATCTATATGTGTCTTTGTGTCCATGTTTGTCACTCCATCACCACTTGATAACTGGTGTTAGTGTTTTTATGTCCTTGTAACTTAACGGTTTGATAAAAGAGACTGACAGAATAAGTACTAGACTTTAAAAAATAAGTCCTGGAGTTGATTTGTTTGACTAGAACCCTTCAAGGCAGTGCTCCAGCATGGCTACAGTCAAATGACTGAAATATATAAAAAAAATAAAAGAAAAGGATGTTTTCAAACATCAAACGGTTATGAGGGCCCACCCAGGTAAAAAAAAAAGGGATCAAAAGGGTCCACAAGTGAAAAATGGATGAGAACCAATGGTGTAGAGATTCCCTCATTTGTTCATTTACAGATATTTTAGCTGATGTGGGGCTGGTGGTAATAGAAATGGTGGTGTTAGCAAAGGTGAAGGGCTGAGGTGGATGTTTATTTCACTTACTGAATTAAGAACAAAAGTTGAAACAGTTGGTGTATCTTACTAATAATGTCAGTGCAGTACCTTGGGCTAGTGTCTTCTACAATAGTCCAGGATCAACGACTACCTTGTGATAAACAGAAACTGTGTGGAAGCCCAGTGTGTGTGTGCATGTGTGTGTGTGTGTGCACATGCATGTGTGTGCGCACATGCATGTGTGTGCATACATATTATAAATATATGTATATGGGGCAAATTTGACTAAACCTTTCAAGGTAATGCCCCAGTATGGCCACAGTCCAATGACTGAAAGAAGGGAAGGAAAAAAGACAAAAGCTTAGGATAGCTTGGAAGGAAATTAACAAACATAATTGTAGGGAATATGGCACAGATAAACACAAGGATTAATTTTTTACTGTAAAAATCATAATCCTTTCTACTATAGATACAAGGCCTGAAATTTGGGAGAAGTCAATTTGGGGTAAGTTGATTACATTGACCGCAGTGCACAACAGGTACTCATTTAATCGACCCTGAAAAGATAAAAGGCAAAGACGACCTCAGCAGAATTTGAACTCAGAATGTAAAAACGGATGAAATGCCTCTAAACACTTTGTCCAGCATGTTAACAATTCTGCCAGCTCACTGCCTTACAGTAATAATAATAATGATGCTGATGCTGATGATGATAATAATAATAATAATAATGATAATAATAATAATAATAATAATAATAATAATAATAATAATAATAATAATAGAATAAGTTAAGATGCTGGAGTATTGAGCATGAAGTTAAAAATTCCAGTTATATTACAGTTATTGTATTTTCGAACTTTAGAGTTCAGTGGTTAATGTTTAGAAAGGTATCCAACTGTAAAAACAATTGCTCCAATGCAAAAGAAATGAAAAACCCACTCATAAAATCATAGATATCTAAGAGCATCAGGAAAAGAAAATATTTAAATATATGGTAAGATTGCTGTGGTGTAAAATCCTATCGTATTATAAGCCTGTCATGTGTAAAACAGTACTTCTTAATCTTTTGTAGTCCAATGCTTCCTTTCACTAAAAGCATCTTACAAATGCCCCTTCATCTGTTTTGCAAACAGAATACCAGAGTATTTTCATCAAACAGAAGCTAATTTTATACAGTTATCCATATCCCACCCAGTATGTGTCTGTTTACATAAACTTGTAACCTCTATGTTAAATTTAAATGGAAATTACTAAAGAAGGTGAGTACTTTTGTCGAGAAATTATGTTGGACCCTAGTCCATCATCAGTCATATTTTATGCTCATTAATAACAGAATATCTTTTAAAGTGATGTGCAAGCAGAATCATTAGCATGCTGCATGAAATGCTTAGCAGCATTTCATCCATCTTTACATTCTGAGTTCAAATTCTGCCAAGATCAGTTTTGTCTTTCATCCTTTTGGGATCGATAAGTACCAGTTGGAAACTGGAGTTAATTTAATTGATTTAGCTCTTTCCCCAAACCTGCTGGCCTTGTGCCAAAATTTGAAACCAATAACAGAATACCTCTCATCTTTTAATCCTAGCAAAGACTTTTTTGAAAATGTGCTTAAAATAAAAGTATTGAAAAAGCACATAAAAGAAGTATTTTCTAAAAAATATCACAACCCCTCTAATCACCAAGTATTCTCACCCTTTTTCATTGCACAATGCTTCCAAAGGGCATTATTGCCCAGACTGTGAATCCCTGTTGTAAAATAAAATAGTTCTTATACATCAGAATTTCTGAAATGAATTTTGCTAAAATGTTTAAAATTTTCAGCCCATTAACATCATCTTTCAAGATATTTCTCTTGTCTTTGTTACCTTTAGGTGCCGTATTTTCTCATGTAAATATTACCCTTGGATAGGAGACACTTATTTCATTATGCCACAGAACTATGTGTATATATATATATATATATATACACACACATAGTATAGGTATGTATGTGTGTGTTTATATACATACATACATACACACACACATATATATATATATATATATATATATATATATATATATATGTCATAAATATTAATATGATTCCTGAAGTTAATCAGAGAATAAATTAATTGAAATTTAATAACATAGATACATGAACAATGAAGTTAATAGCACAAAAATTTTAGATTAATCTAAGAAATGTTTTTCCTAAATCTACAGAAATAATTATGCCTTTCAAGAGTTGTCTTTTTCTTTTATTAAGATGCAGGTGTGGCTGTGTGATTAAGAACCATGCTTTCCAACCATGTGGTCTTGGGTTCAGTCCCACTGCATGACATCTTGGGCAACTGTCTTCAACTATAGTCCATATATATATATATATATATATATATATATATATGTATATATATATATATTTATTTATATACATGGTATTTTTACACCTTTTAGCATAAGAGAGAATTTTTTCCCATGGTAACTGCAGTGAATTTGCCTCTAGATGTAATATGTCACAAACATATTTTAACTCACCTAAAGTTTGCTTATGCCTAAACACTGTATGGTACTGATAATGCTGAAATATATTATATATACATACATATTTATATATATATATATATATATATATATATATATATATATATATCACTCTCTGAGTGGTTGGCGTTAGGAAGGGCATCCAGCTGTAGAAACTCTGCCAAATTAGATTGGAGCCTGGTGTTGCCATCCGGTTTCACCAGTCCTCAGTCAAATCGTCCAACCCATGCTAGCATGGAAAGCGGACGTTAAACGACGACGATGATGATGATGATGATGATATATATACAATTCCTGAAGCTAATCAGAGAAAAACTAATTAAAATTTAAGAACATAGACACATGAATGATGAAGTTAATAGCATAAAACTTTTCTAAATCTACAGAGCTACTTATGCTGACACTATAGATTTGGTACCATGTCTTTCCTTTTTTTTTTTTCTCAATGCATAATTTTGTTTATATATATAAAAACTAAGTATTAGTCTCAATTTTCAAATAATAACATCAAACATTGTAGAGGTAAACTAGGAGTAGAACAGTAATGACTGTAATACCTGCAAATGTCAGAATTTGAAAATACAACCTTCATAATTGTGTTTACTGTCATCTGTGTGATCTGGTGAATAGTTTAAGATATATTTTGGTTTCGCCTTTTTTTCTCTTTCCTTTTTGTGCCTTTGTTTTTTCAGGTTGGTAAAATTGAGCTACTTATTGTGTGGTAGTCTCTTGTTGATTTTGTAATAAAAATGGTTGGTTAACCTTATATAAATTAAAGTGTCTCGGGGAAAGAAAAAACATTATTCCTTCTTTCTTTCTCTCCCTACGCCACTCTCTTTTTTTACTCACCCAAAGAATAATTGACTCTTCACTCTACATCTTCTATGGGACATGACCAGAATTATAAAAGTGTTGTCTAATTTATTGTTGCAGGCAATGCTATTGAAGCCTTCCTTTTCTCTTGCCACAAACAACAATATTATTAGATTTACAGTTGCTGATGTGGTTGTGTTTACCTTTAGGTACTGTTATCACCAGGACAATGTTCATAAAGATTTGACCTTCAAATTATTCTTACACTGTAAATAAAAGCAGAGAAGGTGACTAGTAGAAACAACCAGAACTGCTGCCATCATCAGCACCACTGCTACTACTACTACCTACACCACCATTGGCCTGCAGTTTTGAACTGCAGTGCTATCTTTTATGTTTTACTAGTTTTAGTCATAAGACTGTAGCCATGCTGGGGCACCGCGTTTAAAGATTTAGTCCAACAAATTGAACTCAGTGTTTTTCTTTTCTTTTTAAGTCTGGTACTTACTTTGTTGATGTCTTTTGCTGAATCATGAGATTACGGGGATGTCAAAAAAAACAAAACACTGTCTATCATGCAGTGATGGGAGACAAATACAAAGATATATGCATATACACTCATGTTTGTATATATATATATGAATCCACCCCATGCCAGCATGGAAAGCACATTAAATGTTGATGAAGATGATGGTGATATATGTATATATGTGTGCGTGTGTGTGTGTGTGTAATGTATGTAGTTTATAGATTAGAGACAGGTGTTCTCTTAATAGAATATACTTTTATAGTGCTCAAGAGAATGAACTTGAGTGGGTAGAGGAGTAAATGTAAGGACATGCAAGTTAGGCAAGTCAATATACAAAAAATATTAAATACATTTAATGCAAAAATTGTATATATGTATACATATAAATTTCTATTTCATGTAAGTCAAACTTTTTTTATATGTATACATATGTACATTATTTGTATTAAATGTACTTAATATTTTTTGTATATCAACTTGCCTAACTTGTGTGTCCTTACATTTATATATAATGTATATGTGTGTATACATATATGTGACAGGCTTCTGGATGGTTTCCATCAACCAAATGCACTCACAAGGCATTGGTCAGTCAGGGATTAATAGCAGACAGTCCAACATGCCACACAGTGGGACTGAACCTGAAACCACATAGTTACAAAGTGAGCTTCTCAATCACAAGTTTAAACAGAAGTTTATATAGAATTATATTGAAGGTGAAGGTAATGAAATTAAGTAGAATATATCTTGAAGGCCATGTACTTGATAGACTTCTCACCAAAGATCTAGTGTGTAAAACAATGACCTAAGATGAATAAGTAATTGAAGCTAGCATAATATAAACAAATAAAACTAAAACTGGATTTTAAGTAAGATTTGAACTTAGAATTTGAACCAAAGAACTAGACTGAACTTGATTCATTGTAACAATATATATAAGCACAGGAGTGGCTGTGTGGTAAGAAGTTTACTTCCAAACCACATGCTTCTGGATTCCGTACCATTGTGTGGAACCTTGGACCAGTGGCTTCTACTATAGCTGTTCTAGGCCAGCCAAAGCCTTGTGAGTGGATTTGGTAAATGGAAACTGAAAGAAGCCCATCATATATACGTATGTATCTATGTGCATGTGTCTTTGTGTCCATGTTTGTCCTTATCACCACTTGACAACTGGTGTTGGCATGTTTACATCCCAGTAAGTTAGCAGTTCAGCAAAAGAGACAAATTGAATAAGCACCAGGTCAGTGGTTTCCAACCCTTTTATTGAAATGAGTTTTCCCATGGACTCCTTTTAATATGCTTATCCATGGTCAGTTTGGATGATTTGGCTGTAAAACCTGCTCTGTGTAAGCATTTGATTTGTTTGGGCACGCTTATGTTAAAAAACAATTTTAGAATGACTTTTTCTGTCAAAACACAAAAAATAACTGACCAACAAAAAAAAACCAATATCCAACCAAATCAAAAAATAAACCCAAATACTAAACGAACAAAGATGAATCATCCCACTTCTATTGCGCACGCACATGCACAGACACGCACACACACACAAACACACATGCACACACACACAAACACACACGCACACACACACGCACACACACACATTCAGATATCCCCCTTTTACATACGCATATATTCATACAGAGTTGAAACGCTGTTTGATTTATTTTTTCGGCATACACTACCAAATATGACATCACCCTTTCCTTTCTTATTCATCTATCACTCCTTCCTTTCTCATTCATAAACACAAGAGTATTATTATAGTAGATTATCTCAGTAACCATGGGAGCTATGAAAAAATACAAAGCCCAGCATCACCACCGGATCATTCTACACACCTGTGTGATTTTTCGCGCAATTCCACCCAGCCGTTTGACCGTGAATCCCAAGACAAGAAAGAATCACCCATGTCAAATTTATATGTGTGTGTATATATATATATATATATATATATATATATATACATATATGAAATTTTGAATTTAGTTCACAGACCCCCAGTTCTACCTTTGTGGACCACCAGGGGTCCGCGGACCTCAGGTTGGGAACCACTGTACTAAGCTTTAAAAATATATCCTGGGATTGAATTGTTCAACAAAAAACTTCAAGACAGTGCCACAGTCAAAATGACTGAAACAAGTAAAAGAATAAAAGAATATATGTATATTCACACATATGCAACACACACATACACACATATAAAGAAGCCTGTCATATATAAATATGAGTATGTGTGTGTGTGTGTTACTGTCTCCTTGCCTTGACATTTTGTGATAACTGTAAACACGTTGCCACTGTCATGCAAGCATCCTTCATTTCCTATTTTGCATGCAAACATGTCTGGTATTGGGGAAATATTATCTTACTTGGAAACAGGTGAGGGTTTGCAACAGGAAGGTCATCTAGTCATAGAAAATCCACCTCTATAAATTCTGTTCAACCTGTGCTAGCAGGGAAAAGTAGATGTCAAAATGACAATGGTGATAGTGGTGATGATGATGATGATGTCACCACTGCCACTGCTGTCACTGCCACCACTGTCACTGCCGTCACTGCTGCCACTGCTATTGCCAACACCAATACAGACACCAATCCCACTGACAATGCTGCCACCACTGCCACCGACGACGACAGTAATATTACTTGAATCACTTCGGTCAATTTCTCTATCTCCTGCACCAAAATTAACCAAACATATACAAAATTGGCAAACCAAAATATTGATGCAGTTTTGATTCCCAGTTAGATCCAATTCACTTTATCATAGGCCAGTGATTCTCAGTAGAGGTGTGGGGGTGGGGAATGCATATGAATATCATTCACTTTCATTTCCTTTCTTATAAATTTGTAAACTCCTTCATAAAATAAATCAAAACACCAGATGGCTGACAAGTAAGGCCGAATTTAACATTTTAATAATATTCAAATGTTGCTTTACTTTGTAAGACCAGCAAGTAAAGTATTAATATTGGAAAATTTTACTATAAACTTATTTCGATGACTCCATCCTAATTTCTTTGTTATTGTCTCACTGTAGTAGATTAATAATAGCCTGACTTGCCACAAACAGCTTTCATTTGCTTCATGGAAATATTTCTGTGATTAGAAGGGGAAAAATTTGAATAATAATATCATTCATATAGAACACTCTATGTTATTTGTTTGTCAGGAATTGGAAATTCGAGCAGAATGTGTACATATGTCTGGTTGTTTATGTATACATATGTGAATGCAAATCATCATTATCATCATCATCATCACCACCATGCCTGCATTTTCACGATGTCATAGATTGGACAAAATATATGCATACACACACATGCACAAATACAAACACATATAGGGCATGTGTATACTAGATTATGTGCAGTCATATTTATATACATATGCACATACAAATGTATATATCATCATCCACATCATTTAATGTCTGTTTTCCATGCTGGTATAGTTTGGATGATATGACAGGAACTGGCCAACTAGGAGCTGCCCAGGCACCAATTGTCTGTTTTGGCATGATTTCTGCAGCTGGATGCCCTTCCTAAGGCCAACTACTTTACAGAGTGTACGGGGTGCTCTTTTATGTATGTACATGTGTGTATATATATATATATATATATATATATAGAAAACAAAGTTATTTTATTGCACATGGGTAGGAATATAGGAAAAATAGAAATTGAAAATTTTTATTAATATATTTAAAGCTTTAACCAGTTTCACAGATTACATTGATTTTCAAAAAGTTCAAATAGAAAGATGTGGTTTATATTGCAGCTGTCTTGCTGCTGACTAGTGTTTGAAGCTTGCCCTATTTTTATAGGTAGTTCATGGCTCAAATTGGTATATGTTTTGAATAGAATTTTATTGGTAGAAGATAGTCACATGACTGGTCTTAGAAATTTTTGTAGGTTCCCTGCTACGTCCATGTGTTAGTATCAAGTGACAATATTTAGCATCATAAGTTCAGGCTGAAGCGGTTGACTGAACATACCCAAACAATCAATGCTCTGAATGTTTTCTGTCAAGTGTTTCTGGGAAATTAATATATGGTTTGAACTTTCACAAATATCTGCTAGAAAACTGGAAATATTACTTAGATGATTGCCTAATCCTATGGATGCACATATCTGAACAACTTATTGAAACAGATATTCACTACAAACAAACAGATTCTAAACAATACTAACTGTTCTCCTGATGCCATCCCACATGACGAATAATATTCCCTTTAATCTAGCAAGAAGAATCTGCACAATTGTCTCAAACCCTGAAACTCACAATAAAAGACTCCAGGAACTAAAACAAGTATGGCTGTCAGACAATTTCTTCGACCACATCACCCATAACATCTGGCCACCTAACTCTCCATACTGCAACCCCTTTGATTATTACGTGTGGGGCACAGTTGGGCAAGAGACCACCAAAACACCTTATAACACCAAAGATGAACTGAAGGCAAGGATTATGGCAGTGTTCACTAGCTTAAACAAAAAATCTGTCTAGAAGAGTTGCAAGAGATTCTGAAGTCGTCTGGAAGCCATGGTTGAAGCCAATGGTGGTTTTAGCAAAAAAATTTACTCTTTATTATTTCAAGGTATTTTTATGTAATTTTGGTAAATATATCTGTTAAAATGAGATGTCAGTGTTATTTTCATTTTTGCGTAATTTAGACGACAATTTATTCACAATACCCTGTATATATCAGGAGAGAGAGACATAGATACACATATACAAGCACACATATATGCTGGTAAATTGGCCAAGTAGTTAGAGCATTAAATAGAATGTTTTGCCATATTTGTCCTAGCTCCCTCTGTTCTGAGGTCAAATACCCCAATGTCAACTTTACTTTTTATCCTTCATGGGTTGATAAATAAAGTACCAGCCATGTACTGGGGTCAGTACTCTGCTCTCTCTCATCAGGCTGGAGATGGGAACGATGACTTCCCTTTACAAATAATGATAGGCCACAGATAGTGTGTCAATAACAAGCTGGAGAAGATGACTTCCTGGGGCTACAGCTATAGTAGTATCGACCCTTAAGGTGGCAAATACACTTCACAATGTCGTGCAGCTACTGTTTATAACTCACTCAGAGATTTATTATTGCTTGTTTCCATTTTTTCGAGATCAGTGACTTTTCATCACTGGAAAAAGTATATATATTTGCATTGAGAGCCATTTCCCATCACCAATCGGTGGTTGCCACACGCTGATGACGGGTCAATACCCAGAAACTCGGGTCCGTGTGTATCACGTCAGGCTGGAGATGGGAACAATGACTTCCCTTTGCAAATACTGATAGGGAACAGATAGTGTGTCAATAGCCAGCTGGAGGAGATGTCTTCCTGGGACTACAAGCTACAGTAGCATTGACCCTTAAGGGTTAGCCACATTTAGGTGGCAAATATACTTCACAATATATATATATATATATATATATATATATATATATATATATATATATATATATACACACACACACACACACACGCACACACACATACACACACACAGATATATATATATATATATACATATATCTTGCTGTACCTATGCAATATTTCTAGGATCATTGAATATATAAATAATTGACAAACTTCTAAAATTTAAAAACCTTACCTATCAAATTTTTATATGTAATTAGGATTATTTTAGTTTCATTTAAATAATTATGTTTATTTATTTCGTGTGTCTGTATATCACCATATTTGCATTATATCAAAAAGAAAAATAATGATATCAATTAAAAATCTAAAAATTTGATATTGTTATAGTTTTTATTGATTCATAAGACAAAAAATGAAATTACAATTGCATAATTGCAAGTGATTCAGTGTTTAGATGAAATTGACATTCTTTTAAAACTATTCTTAAAAGACTGAATTTAACTCATTCTTATACACAGTCTACATTAGGGGCTTTAGACTGCAGTAATTCTTTTATTCCAATTCTATTGACGTTAAAGAAACATTTTTTGCATCTTGTTACCTTCTAATTTTGTTTCTACTTACTTTGATATTTGTATCACTTTTCTTATGAATTCCTGTCTCATTCTCTGTACATTTTGTTGCATACATTTTTATAGAAAAATCATTGTTATTTCTCATTTATAAAAATTTCATTTTGCAAGTTATATTATAGTTTCTGCTTCCTTTTCCAATAATAATTTGACTAGCAATTCCAGAAAAGTAAGGGAAAATAAGTCTTGTGCTCATGTCTGTTCTGGCTTAAAATGCCACAGTTCTCAATTTTGAAGTATTTGTGAAAATTTTCTCTTGCAACCTTCAGTAATTTTCTTTTACTTAAATAATTTCTATAATCGTTTTAATTGTTTCTGCTTATTTTTGTAAAAAGAAAAAAACTCCCATCATCGTCTTTTTAATACTTTCTCTCTTTCTTGTCACATTTCAGCTTGTTTTGGCATTTTATATCAGATCCTTTTGCTTTTCTTACTTTCATTTTCTCTCTGTCATTTATTCTTTTTTTATCACCATGGTAATTCAAACATAGGATGAGCATATAGACAGGTTATTATCTTACATACATGCACACAGATATTGAATGGATGAGCACATAGACTAACAATTAACATACATGCATTTAAACACACATACATGCACACACATACAGACACTTATATTGAAACAAACTTATCATGCTAAATAGTGAAGTCAATGCTATAAGCTAAGAAATTTTAATTAAAAGACACAACTCAATCGATAAATGTGGAAATCAAGATATCAAAACACTTGAAAATAAAAGGTATAAGTGAAATGTTGACGAATTTTACACACATGTCATAATTTAGCAAACTAAAGTGAATTGATATATAAGAAAATTATAATAACTCAAAAGATATTTTAAAATATGAAAAAGAATTATAATATGTTGAAATATTTAGTATGTTGTTTTTCAAATATCATAGTGATAAAAACATATCTTATTACGAAAAGCAAAGTTGATGTACATACATTCAATTTATATATGTTAAGATATATAATTATATGATGAATCAATATAAGAAGTAAATGTGCATAAGAGAAAAATTAATAGCCTTTCTTTATAAGTATTTTGTCTTCATGACCCCAAGCAAGAACAACAATATAAAGTCTATGTTGGCATTGTTTCATCTAATTCACCTTCAATGTATTTAGAACCATGCATCTTCCATCCATGAGGTTGCTTTTCTATCTAGTTTGATTTAAATGCTCCCAGCATTAAATGAGTTAAAATTAAGGTACAAGCATGGCTGTGAGGTAAATAGTTAGCTTCCTAACCACATGGTTCAGGTTCAGTCACATTGCATGTCTCCTTGGGCAAGTGTCTTGTACTATAGCCTCGGGTTAACCAAAGCCTTGTGAATGGATTTGGCAAATGGAAACTGAAAGAAGTTCATTGCGTATGTATGTGTGTGTATATATATATATATATATATATACACACACACACACACATATATATATATATGTTTGTGTGTGTCTCTTTGTTTGTATTTCACCACCACTTGACAACTAGACATGGTTTGTTTACGTCCTTGTAACTTAACAGTTCAGCAAAGAGACTGACAAAATAAGTATCAGGCTTAAAAGTAAGTACTGCGATTGATTTGTTCAACTAAAAATTCTTCAAGGTGGTGCCCCAGGATAGCCACATTCTAATGACTGAAACAGATATAAATTCCTTTTAATTTCACACTTTAAATTCTGAAAACCTTATTCAGACAAATCTTTCCGCTTGTTTTTTTAGTTTATTATGAGCTTTCCAAAATTTTCTAGAGTCAATTTTTACATGTATATTATATAGAAACTCTATTTTGAATAGTTGCACACTTCAAAGATATATCTTTTTAATGGTAACATTTGCACAAGTGCAAATCACATATCTTGGGAAGTCACAGTTTTGTATAAGACAAATCAACATTAAAAAAATATACATCAATCTACAAGTGGCCAAGACATTTATGACCTGTATCTGGTTGCCAGCACTACTTTGGCTAAAATATTTCAAACTCATATGACTCAGTTAACCTGATTGTAAAGCAACAGTGCAGTATAGGAACAACTTACTGTTGCAGGCAGGACCACTATAAAACTGACAAGATGTTTGTCAACTTGTAGTGCTGGATTTAACTTAATCTGTGAGCCTGGAGAATCTACTTCAGTAGTCAATTTTATGCTAGAGTACCTTTACCATTGGATCTAGGCACTGGTTCTAACTATAGACTGCACTAGAAAGCTGATATGTAGAAGCTAATTACCTAATGAATTCATCATGCATTTTATATCTTTACTAGTATATTTATGCTGTCAATATTAATGCTAAATATGAAGGCAGTGAACTGACAGAATCATTAGAAACTTGGGCAAAATGCTTAGAGGCATTTCGTCTGTCTTTATGTTCTGAGTTCAAATTCCACCAAGGCCTACTCACCTTTCATCCTTTCAGAGTTGATAAAATAAGTACCAAATGAGCACTGGGGTCAATGTAATCAGCTTCCCCTTCCCCTGAAAGTGTTGGCCTTGTGCCAACATTTGAAACCAATATTAATGGAAAATGTGTGTTTATCTTACTTAAATATGTTGAAAATAATAATAAAATATGATTGACACAGATATTTACATGTATTAGACTTTGCATTGAACAAGCTACAAAAATTAATTTTCAGTTTAATATTTGCTTTAACAGTACCTTAACTGAAAATTTAACTAATATATGTAGCTTCCCAGCTACTCACACCCACCCTTATATAAAGGAGATTAGCCATATACCTTTTCTATTGTAAGACACTTGTACTTGTCCCTCTATCATATTTAAGCCTCTCAGCACCAGGTTTAAAGCCACTTACTCCTCCAAAATACCCTATTTAGTTAAAACACTAATTGCACACTGTAAAGCTGTAGAAACCACGCCAAAGTTGAAACAAGAATTTGATGCAGCTCTGCAGTTTACTGGATCCTATCAAAACATCTAATACATTTTAGCATATAAAAAAGATATTAAATGGTGATGATGTACATAATATTCGAGGCAGATACCTTCAAAAAAATTGGAAGTAGCTCTTCATGTGACACAAATTATATAAATACACAATGACATTTATTATAAGGATGATTTTAAAGTTAATTATTTAGTCCTACTAGTCTATTTTTGCTCTCATATATATTCGGTACAATATCAGCATGTTAATTGTATAAACAGACTGAACATATACCCTATGTAAGTCACATTGTTTTATGTAACTCATTCTTAAATCGTCTTCTCTTTTCATATATTGAAATAATATTAATCGTAATGAAATTATTGTATACAGTATTCAGGTGCACTACAACTCATTGGAAAATGTCGCCAAAAGTGCATGAACTGTACATAGAATAATGCACAAGAAATGAACAATGAATGAGTCGTTTCAAAAAAACAAAAAGAAGGTGGATATCAGGTGTACTTTTGGCAAATTTCAGGAAGCATGGATGTTTTGAAGGATATTATATATGTATGTAGAGCAAATGGATCCTTTACAAATAAAATTTGTTTTGCATTTGTAATGATATTTCTATTAATAATGTACATTAACTTATAACCCTTTTATATAATATTTCCCATACACATATATTCCCATACATAGTTACAAATATGTGTATATGTGTGTGCACATGAGAAAGAGAGAGCAAGCATATCTTTTGTCTTTTACATGTTTCAGTCATTAGACTGTGGCCATGTGGGGTACTGCCTAGAAGGATTTTAGTTGAATGAATCACTCCAGTATCATTTTTTATTCAAAGCTTGGTACTTATTTATATTGATCTCTTTTGTTGAACTGCTAAGTTACGGGGGCATGAACACATCAACACCAGTTGTCAAGTGGTGATGGAGGACAAACACAGATGCAAAGACATACACACACACATGCACATAAATATATATATATATATTTATTTATGTAAAAATCACCCACTACATGCTTGGAGTGGTTGGCATTAGAAAGGGCACCCAGCTGTAGAAATCTTGCCAAATCAGATTGGAACCTGGTGCATCTCTCCAGCTTACCAGTTTTCAGTCAAACTGTCCAACCCATGCTAGCATGGAAAATGGATATTAAATGATGATGATGATGATGACAAATATATATGTATATATATATTTATATATGATGGGCTTCTTTCAGTTTCCATCTGCCAAATCCACTCACAAGAGTTTGGACAACCTGAAGCTCTAGTAGAAGACACTTGCTAGGTGCCATGCAGTGGGACTGAACCTGAAATCATGTGGTTGGGAAGCAAACTTCTTACCACACAGCCATACCTATGCTATATTAATCATATTTTTCAATTTGTTGAGTACTAGTGATATCTTTAGTTAACATACTAGTCAGGAGAGGAATACATGTGTTCAAATTAATGGCATTATATTCTAGTACTTATTTTGTTCACTCCAAACTGAAAAAAAAAAATGTAGAGTTTACTTTGGTGAATGATCTCAGGGCATAGGCTGCTAAGTAGTATTACTTTGATGTTCTATTTTTCCTGCCAGCTTCCTGCTCACAGAACAGACTACTTACTCAATATTATTTATATGTAATTGGCATGTATATGAAGATAAATAATTATATGGTATTTATTGACACACAGTTTGTATGAGTATAGACAGGTAGACAGAGTGATGGATTGGCAAATGGCCAGATATTACTCTGTGCCTCCTGATTTTAGAATGAGTGCATTGTGTCCTTGTGTGTTATAAGTGGCAACCAAAAGGGTTAACAACAGAAAGGACATTCTATCGTAAAACACTGGCACAGAACCAGTCCAATCCATTCGACAAGGAAAAGTAGAAGTAAAATTATCATCATCATCATTATTGAGTGAGAGAGCAAAGCATGACATCAAAGTGACCCTGGGATACAAATATATGAAGTCCAATATACTCATCATGACTGCCCATTTGATAAGGGTACACCAGGTACATGCATCACAATCATGTGTGCGATATGGTGATCTCATATAAAGATAAACAGTGCGTATCAAGATAAACAGACCTTCTTCATGTCAAGTAGCCTATCCCACTCAAAAGATCCCTGAATAAGGTTTGTTTAAGGATTATGAATGAAACACCCATGTTTTCAGAGGTGAATTATTCAAACTCCAAAGAATTTCTCTCAACACATGGCTGTTATGCTTTTCCACTACTCTTGCTCATGATCAGAGACACATGTATCATCAGCCACTAAGGAACATGATCAACCAGTTAAGGTCAAGTAACTGACAAGCAAATGTGTGGTATTGAGCAGAATATTTGCTGTAGCCCATCTTTTACACCAAGATAAAACATGTACATGATAACACTTCCAATTATTTAAGATTAGAAACCATGAGAGTCACTGCCACATACTACATCAAGGCAAGCCCCTACTTGGTACTGCATCACAGCAGCCATTGCCTGGTACAGCATAATTATTATTATTATTATTATTATTATTATTATTATTATTCATGATGTGCATAAATATTTTACATTCAGAACCGATGTCCTTGATACCAGGTCAAGACTAGTTTACTTTCATATTGAGGACCTTTCTTACAACCATTGCTGTTCCCAATAGAGTACATTTCTGAATTAACACAAGTCTCATAGTTACACCAATCTCTATAAGAAAATTCTTAAATTTGTTGGTGACAGTACCTAGGGCACCTACAACAATTGGGACTAACTTTGGTAGACACCCTCCATAGTCATTCTATTACCTTAGCCAAATCCTGGTATTTTCCTATCTTCTCCTGTTCTTTGATGGCTACATGCATGTCTGCAGATACAGCCACATCTATGATGATGCACACTTATTTCCTTTTGTCAGGAACCATAATATCTAGTTGCTTGGCATGAATTTTGCAATCAGTCTGTACATTAATATCCCATAAAACCTTATACTGGTTGCTCCCTATTACACTTTCTAGTTTATATTCATACCATTTTCTTTCTACTTCAAATCATCTTTGCCATAATGTCGCAGTGTAGTGTTTTGGCTTATTATTATTATTATTATTATTAAGCGAAAGCAAAATCGTGATGGCACCACCATTCGAGCGTGATCGTTATCAGCATCGCGTTCTTGGCACTTGTGCCGGTGGCATGTGAAAAGTCATTTGAGCGAGATCGTTGCCAGTGCCGCTGGACTGGCTGCTGTGCAGGTGGCACGTAAAATATACCATTTTGAGCATGGCCGTTGCCAGTACCGCCTGACTGGCCTTCGTGCCGGTGGCATGTAAAAGCACACCCTACACTCTCGGAGTGATTGGCGTTAGGAAGGGCATCCAGCTGTAGAAACTTTGCCGGATCTTTTTTAAAACGGGGGCCACATTTTTCATTAATGTTTTACGTAGTGTTTTTGGTACCGAAAGACTTTCAAACTTCGTATACTTATCTATTTTGTGTTATAGAATAGAAAAATATTTTTGTATTCGAATTTATTTCATGTAAAAAATTGTCTAATTTCGATAATTTCAACCAATCACTGACGTCCATTCAGCCGATATACATTAAGTGCCGACTACATAAACAAACGATTCTTCGTTTTATTTGCTTTTTTCATTTTAAATTTGCTTTAACCCTAACCCTAACCCTAGGGTTAGGGTTAGGGTTAAAGTTAGGGTTAGGGTTAGGATTAATTGTTTCAGAATCGTTTGTTTATGTAGTCGGCACTTAATGTATATCGGCTGAATGGACGTCAGTGATTGGTTGAAATTACAGAAATACGACAACTTTAACATGGAATAATTTATGGATTTCTTTTTTTTTAAGAAGACTAAGAGAAAAAGATGTTTTATATGACACATTCTACCAGTGTTCCAAGTTTCAAAGTGTTTCGTTAATGAAAAATGTGGCCCCCGTTTTAAAAAAGATCCACTTTGCCAAATCAGATTAGAGCCTGGTGTAGCCATCTGGTTCACCAGTCCTCAGTCAAATCGTCCAACCCATGCTAGCATGAAAAGCGGACGTTAAACGATGATTATTATTATTATTATTATTATTATTATTATTACTGATAGATATTATAGAGACAGATAAATTTGATAGCTGAGACAGACAGACAGACAGACAGACAGGCAAACAGATAGATAGATAGACTGATAGATTGATAGATAGATAGATAGATAGATAGATAGATAGATAGATAGATAGGCAGACAGGTGTGTATATATGCATGTAGGAAGGTAAGTAGGTAGGTGAGTGCATGGATAGATAAATGGTCGGATGGATGAATAATATTTTTTTACTTGCATTTATCACAGCTAGATATACAAGTGTAGCTTTGTATCAATCTAGTTGATACAGACAGATATATCATATAGATATGTTTGTTAGCTAGCTAATGGTTATATCATCATTTCAGCAAATGTATGCATGCATTCTATATTTCAACAATTAAATTTCATACTCAGAATCTTCATTTGAAGAATTAGCATAAATTTCCCAAAGGAGAAAAATATCTAAATTGAATAGAAAGAAAATTAAATTAATTAATAAATAACCATGAAAAAGAATCAGCTCCTGGAATGTATTCATTAGAATGAAAGACAGATAACCAAAATCAGAGTTGTGGCATGAGAATATAAGATAGCGTCATTTCCAAATGTATCAATAACACAAAATAATTCATTGGGATCCTATTAAAAGTAAAATGCATAGTAAACACATAGACATATTAAATAAAAAAGAAAACTCATGGCACTATACATTATAAAGAAGCAAACATAACTCTCAAAACTGCCAGTAACATCAATTCATGTTCACATGAGTGCAAGATCAATATTTGTTCTATGAGAATGTTTAAAGAACGCTCACTATGCAAGCTCAAGTAGAGAGCATCCTCCTCTATAGAACCAAAACTTGAACTATGAAGAAGGAACTTTCAATATTATCTTGTGTGTACATTCACCCAGTTTTTCACAAAGACATGAGGCGTCTCACTGCATGAGCACAAGACCACTGTGGAGACTGATGGACACATTCCACTTATCTCTAACAATATTGTGCAAAGCAGAGTAGGCTTTACTGGCCACTGCTAATGTACAGAAGAACAGGCCATAACATGTTATGGTTTAAAAGCCTCCTTACCTTAATGCAAGACAAAGACCACTGAACTACATTGACGTTATTAGCACAGACATAAAATATGAAACTGAATATTTATATAAGTTAATGGGGTACAAAGATTTGTAGCATCTATTCATTCATCCATCCATCAATTCAAACATTACACTCACACATCTGTATGCATGTATGCATGTATGCACATATATATGTATGTATGTATGTATGTATGTATGTATGTATGATTTTTCTTTGAGTTTTAAGTTCTTATTGAGAGAGTTCAAGCCAGTTGCTAACAAAGTGACAAGACTTTTTGGGTTAAGGGAGTTCATGGTGTTTGTAAATATGTGGTGGAGTTGGTGTGTTGGTTGAAGTGTCAATGCATACACCAAAGTGTGTGCATCTATTCACAAAAGAATCTCAGATGGAGAATTTTGAGAATGTCTCACAAATCTTCACTGTGCCACTGATAGACTAGATTTGGAAAATCCACACCTGTTTCTTTTGCTCTTTCTCCATGAAACCGAGTATTTCTAGGTCTTTGGGTAAATTTGTTGGTACATAACCTAATGCACTTATGTATGTATGTACATGGTCTGATTAACAAGTATTCAGACTGTTGCTATAGTAACAAAGCTAAAGCACAGAGAGTAAAGCCACTAAGTTTTAACATTCTAGCTTGCTTCCACTGTTTACAGCAGTGCTTGGAAGGAAGGTGTGTGGTGTGTGATCATCGCATTCACCATGACAAAGAAAGTTGAACAGAGAATCTGCATCAAATTTTGCCAAAAGCTTGGCGATACCTGCTCAGAGGCCTGTGGAAAGTTTTCAAAAAGTTTTCATCTTTTTCAACACAATCAACTGAAACCCAGGTGTCTTTTTGGTCAACTGAAAGCAGTTTTGGCACAAACTTGGCTGACATGCATCTCATACCCAAATCTTCAGTGACAATGGACTGAATTGAACTCTAACAAATCTGCACGTCCTTTGATAACTCACGGGTAATGATTCGATGATTTCTCCTCACGGTTGCACACACATCTGCGATGTTTTCCTCAGTTCTGCTGGGTGCGTGTCTCCCAGAACGTTCATCAATATTGACATTTTTTCAGCATTCTTGGAAACATCTGAACCACTTGTACACTAGTGTGCAGCTCATACACTTCTTCCCATACACTTTCTGCAACTTTGCATAGGCCTCTGAGCAGGTATTGCCATGACAACTTTCTTTGTCATGGTCAATGCGATGATGTCATGCTACACACCTTCCTTCCAAGCACTGCTGTAAACAGTAGAAGTGAGCTAGAATGTTAAAACTTAGTGTGCATGCACAGCAGAGTTCAAGGTCAATCTGTGCTAAGCAACTTCACTCTATATACATTAGCTTCACTACAATGGCAACAGTCCGGATACTTATTGATCAGACCTAATATGTATGGATAGATGGATGGATGGATCAACAGATGGATGGATCAACAGATGGATGGAGGTACATTGCTAAGTCGGAGATGCTGGAGCAAGACAGGTCATGATAGTTTTTGAGACCTATTTTTTCCCCAACAAAATTGTGGAAGAGGTTTAATTCATTTAAGTTTTTAAGGATCATAATCAAACCTCAGAAATTATAAATGAAAAGAAAGTATGCATGTAATTCTCGAGACATTGTAATGCAAATTGAACAAAATAATTTTCAAATTGCTTGATTTAAATGATTTGGTGATTCCATAGCAAACACATGTCAGTTTACAAACCCAGGTAGGTGACACATCTGCTCATGGAAATTTCTTATTATTAATTGATAGAGATGATATGTTTTTTTCCATACCTCATTTCATGAACAGAAAATCCTTAGTTCAGAATCCCTTGTATATGTCTGGAAGCTAAAACTCGATTTAATAAGAATGTCCTCCAGAATTTCATATTGCTTGGAAATCATCCTTTCAATTTCTTTCCTTACTTGCATACGTAGCAAGTAAATAAATAATGATAGAAAGAAAAACAATCATTTTGCATATTTTTTTATCTCCACAAAATAAAAAAAACCCTCCTTTTCTGACTTGTTTACTTTATGTACTCACACTTCAATTTGCTGCTTATATATCATTGCTCTTTGATAAAGTCTATCTCTGCTTAATTGATATAGTAATATACCTGTGTCTGTATGTCTGTCTCTCACACACTCTCTTTCTCTGCATATATATATATATATATATATATATATAGAGAGAGAGAGAGAGAGAGAGAGAGAGACTGAGAGAAGATCACATCTTGAATTGTAGAATTAACCTTACAAAGCCAACAACAGTTTCTGTCATATCAACATATTTATCATATATATCATTAAAATAGATAGATATCATTCAACTACGGTAGTAGTTGAATATCATTCTTAAGGCTGCAATTTACTCACATGCAGCATCTTTCAGAGCTTGTCGTTAATTCAGTTCTTAACCAAACTGAACACTGTTGACATATTTGAAGAGGACTGGTCCCTAGCTACATTTTGCCATTAAAAAATCGAGATTAGGTCCAGTAGAAAAAGTTTTACATCAAAACTTGTAGCAACATTATAGGAGAGTAATTAATGCCACCAATCGAGTTTAGATCTAAATAACTTTTTTTTTAATTTAAAAGCAAAATATATTCATCTTAGCTTCAATGATAGAAGAAAGCATGAGGGATTTCATAGTTTTGGTCCCATGCAACAAAAATTTGCATCAAAAATATTGTGAGGTAAAATATCATGAAAAAAATATATAAACAAGGTAAAAAATTAGATTTAAGTATAATTAACTTTTTTATTTTAAAAACAAACTATTTTAATTAAACTTAAATGATAGAGCTCAATTCAAGGAATTTCATGGTATCAACCTCATGCAATAAAGTTTTAAAAGAAAAAAGTTATGAGTGTTTGTTTCTCAAATTTGAGGGTGATAATATAGTTCTATACTTTTTTATGAAGATAGTTCTACAAGGGGGCTTTTAATATATTTCACCAGTGTCACTGAGGTAAGGAAAAAATTATCAATGACACTGTCAACTGACACATTATTAATTAGCATAATAGCATAGCCTGGAAGAAACATGGATTACATGGAAAAATGAAAGCAAGAGAAATAATATTCTTAAGATTATAAACCTGGAAAATTACAGAAGTTATTACACTTGAAAAAGTTCAGGACAGCTTATTACATCTGGTAAAATACAGAACAAGAAAATTTTTACTTAAAATATTGCAGCGAAGGATAAAATTTGAATATTAAAAATTATTTGATTTTTATTTACAAAGTAACATTATAATTAAAAAGGGTACAATCATTTTGTTGAAATATTGACACATTAGAATACTTAAAAAATGAGAGCCGGAAGTACCAATATAGCTAAAGTTTTATGCAAAGCAGAATAGTATAATGGTAGGCAAATTCATTAAATAAAAAATAGGCATGGGGTCAAGACTAAAAATGTGAAGACTTGGCAATAAATTAGGCAATAACTTAAGCAAATTTACTGTGAATTTGTTGTTATAGGTAGATTTTACTGTAATATATAACTAATTTTTGCATTATTTTATTTATTGTACTAATTATGTACTACTATTATTTTTATAACCTATTTTCAAATTTCAAATTTTTAATTAGGAATTTAAAAAATTACTTTTTTTAAAGTGCAAAAAATATTTTGAGTTATTTTTGATTTAACAAGTAATAACAAATAGAAGTAATAACAAATAGAAGTAATAACTTGTAATAAAATTTTTAGTTTTAATAAAAGCTAATATTTTCTAAATCTAAATATTTTATTTGAAATTTTATCCTTAGCCACAATATTTCAAGTAAAAATTTTCTTGCTCTGTACTTTACCAGATGTAATAAGCTGCCCTGAACTTTTCCAAGTGTCCTGTACTTATCCATGTTTGTAATCTTAAGAATATTATTTCTCTTGGTCGTATTTTTCCATGTAACAGAAAATATCATTGAAATAAATATTTTGGAATATATATATATATATATATATATATAGTGGAGGCACAATGGCCAAGTGTTTAGGGCAGTGGACTTGCGGCCATGGGATCACGGTTTCAATTCCCAGACCAGGTGTTGTGAGTGTTTATTGAACGAAAACACCTAAAGCTACACAAGACAATGGCAGGAGGTGGAGGCAAGCCCTGCTGTACTCTTTCACCACACTAAACCATTAAAGCAGTAATATATTTATAGAAGGTCGAGTATAATGCCTTGTCTGATGAGTTACCTCTACAGCTATGTGCATTATAGGTGCAAAACCAATTGTCACTCTCTGACTGGGCATAACAATCAACCTTCTATATATATATATGCATATACATCCATATATACACATGTATATTTTTCGTCTTTTATTTACTTCAGTCATTAGACTGTAGCTATGTTGGGGCACCACCTTGAAGAATTTTAATCAAACTTATCAGCCACAGTACTTGTTAAGTTTTGTAAAGAAGCCTGGTGCTTTTTCTATCAGTGTCTTTTGCTGAACCACTAAGTTACAGGGATGTAAACACATCAACACCAGTTATCAAGCAGTGGTAGATGACAGATATACACACACACACAGACACACATATATATACGATGGGCTTCTTTCAGTTTCCATGTTCTAAATCCACTCACAAGGCTTTGGTTAGCCTGATGTTATATAAGACACTTGCCCAATGTGCCACGCAATGGAACTGAACCCAGAACAATATGGTTGGGAAGTAAAATTCTTACCATATTGTCATACCTGCACCTATAATATATATACATATATAAATATATGTGTATATATATATATATATATATATATATATATATACACACATACACACACACACACACACATACAATTATATTATTCTTAAATATGATTTTTACTCTGTCACTTGCTTGGCTCTTATTTTTTCATAGATCTAATGTGCCCAAATCAACTTCTCTCTCTTTCTCTCCATATCTATCTATCTATCTATCTCTATCTCTCTCTCTCTCTCTCTCTATATATATATATATATATATATATATATATATATATATATATATATATATATATATATATATATATATATATATATATATATATATATATATATATATATATATATATATATATATATATATATATATATATATTTATCGTTGATAGCAAAAAAAAAAATACCTAACAGGTTGGCACTCAATGAGGAAGGTCCATGAGTTTTTTTTTGCAACCACCCTAATCGAAAGTCAAATAAAAATTATGAGAGAAGACTATGATGAGCTCAGTTCCCACACTGAGCTCTACAAAGAGATGATGCACCACAAACATCAAACGACTTTGAATAAGTTCTTCATTCCTCAAGTTAATTCTGCTATTGCTGATGAACTATTTGATAGAAGACAGTGTACCTCATCCTCCCACTAACTCTCACTTCACCACCGCCTCTCACACAGTAGTCAACATCTATTGTGGTGAGTACGTACCCTACTACAATATTATGATTCTTATTTATTCCCTAACCTATTTCTCTTCAAATGCTTTTACGTACACCTTTCATAATGTGTATCAAATTGTTCCTTCTTTCTTTCTTTTTTGCTGTTCTTTTGCAAAAATATCCATTGGGAAGCATTATCATTATCATTAAAGCATGAAAATCAATAGAAAATTATTTCTGCATTATGGGATTCCTGCATTATGGCAAGTTTGTCAGGGACGCATTACTCCCAAAATGCAAGAGATTCCTAAATATATCAATACATATACATGTACATATCTACATACATGTTTTTGAATCAAAAATTGACAGTTTGCTCAAGTTTCACCCAACACCTGTTTGCAACTGAGAGTCTTGTCAAAAGATGGTATGCTGTATTGTATTTTGAGGAAGGGAAAAAAAACACATCTTGTATAGCATATAATAGAATATGTATTTTATAATTTTTACAGTGAGATATGCATGTATGTGTATGTGCACATGTGTGACATGCAGCTCTGTGTGTGTGAAAGTATTTACAAGTAAATATACACAACTAGATACATATATATTTATGAAAAGGTGATGTTAACACTATATTCCTGGTTAATGTTTTTAATAATCAGTTCTGCTGAAACCCTGCTTCTGTTTTGTTATACATGAAAATAGATTTCTTTTTGAAAATGTCTTCTGAGACTATGTTTTTAGCCAATATTTTATTGTTTTTATAAAGCATTAATGGAAAATGATATATCATAGAGAACATATGGAATGCTATCTGAAATTTAGAAATGTTTGTCTGTTTACTGAGTTGTTGGAAGCACTGTAACATCTGAGTTGATGTGCAGTGAGCATTGTAATATGAACAAATGCTGCTATAGATTCATAAGTGGCATTCATATCCAGTTTATTGAATGTTGTTAAAGATGTTAATCAAACATGTGGTTGTCTTTTGGTGCTTTCAGAACAGCAGGTAGAAATTTCCTTAGGTTTTACGCATTTCCATGACAATACATGTTTGTGAAAAAACAAGAAATTAAAATATATGATGTATTTGTATGAATATGTGTGTGTATGAGTGTGCATGTGCATATGTGCATGTGTGTACGTGTGTGTGTGTGTGTGTATGTGTGTGTGTGTAAGTGTGTGTGTGTGTGTGTGTGTAAAACAAAATGAAAATGAGCCCAGAGTGAGTAGTTATAAGTATTCAAACAAAAACAACAAGGGCATATTAAATACCATTCAAGACAAAATCTTGATTCATTTGAAATATGTTTACTTCGGAAGTATCATAGAAAGTATCTTTATGTAAAGTACATGTCTGAACTAACAAATGCAGATTTATTCACTAAGATGGATCATGTTAACTGTATACACTGCAAGAACATCAGGGGATAAAATTCTGCATAGGGTTTGATATTCACCTAATATTGTCTGAGTGTGCAAATTAGTTTGTCCTAACAAGGTGCCTCAATTTAAGTCATTAATTCAACTGAAAATAACATATATACATATATATATGAATGTATACATGTATGTATGTGCATATATATATATTTATATATGTGTGTGTTTGTGTGTGTGTATATATATATATATATATATATGTGTGTGTGTGTGTGTGTGTGTGTGTGTGTGTGTGAGTATGTGTATGTATTATGTATATATTTATGTTTTTGTGTGTGTGTGTGTGTGCATGTGTAGTGCGTGTGTATATACATCATCATCATTATCATTTAATGTCCGTTTTCCATGCTGGCATGGGTTGGATGGTTTGACTGAGGGCTGGCAAGCCAGAAGGCTGCACCAGGCTCCAATCTGATCCGGCAAAGTTGCTAAAGCTGGATGTGCATAAGGAGGATTAAAAAGTATTTGTAACCGGTTTTCATTGCATGGTAAATTTTCAAGAAGAGGGGAAATGAAAATAATGTTTTTTACAAAAATATAAAAAATATATAAAAAAATAAATATACCAATACCTTATATTGTCTTTGAGTTTTTAAAGTTCAATGGTAATCCATGTAGATAATTGTTAGATAGATTAGGATGCATGGAATTAAGAATCGTGTTGTTTTTAAAAAAGGCTGAGAGTTTATGTGTTAAACAGGAAGTGTGATGTCAAAATAGGAAGAGTATGTAAGGGAAGACAATTCTGTGGGTTTTATAACAGAATTGTCTTCCCTTACACACACTTCCTGTTTTGACACCACACTTCCTGTTTTGACACCACACTTTCTGTTTAACACATAAACTCTCAGCCTTTTTTAAAAACAACACGATTCTTAATTCCACGATTCTTGACCCAGAACAGACTACTACCTTCAGGGACTTGATGTAGGCATCTGTGTTGAGTCTGAGGGAAGATGAATGGAGGCATAATGTTGCCATCACCAGTGATCACTCCAAACACAATGATGCTGCCTGGATGTTTGATTTTTATCACTCTTGGTACATGTCCTCAGATTGACATCCAAACACTCTGAAATGTTCATATTGGAGCTTCCAGCATTTATTCCAAGCAGTACAGCATGTCGTTTTCAAATTTCTGGCAGAGTGAATTGTATCATGGTATTGTTCTTCTCACAGATGGTGTCCAACTGAATATACTAAACTTATGTAGTCAACAAAATCAAAAACAAACAATGCACATGCGCAAAATCAGAAATATAAAATAGTGACAATTTACCTATTGCACCCTGTATATTGTGTGTGTGTGTGTGTGTGTGTGTATTTATATATAGCTATTGGCATTCCACTACCAGCAAATGACACCTAATCATTGTTTTACTTTACTGTCAGCTCAATGTTATGTTACCTAGCCAGTCTCACCATCCTAATTTTTCATATACCTAGATTCTAATGAATCCTGTAACTAATCTGCATACACACACAAATACATGCATATATATATATATATATATATATATATATATATATATATATATATATATATATATTAATACATGTAGATATATATATATATATACACACATATATATATACATATACACTTATACACACATACCCATACATATGCATACATACATACATAGATACGTACACAAATACCTTATATTATAATTTATTGTAATATCTCATTTTTTAATCTTCAGGATATATACATATGCAGCATAAATGAATATTATTTTCCACATTCTCCACATGGCAACTGCTTTAATGTATCTTTCATTACATAGCTGAATAAGAAGTTCTGTCAGTATATGGCTTACATTAGCTATCAGCTTCATTGAAGTTACTCTCTCTACGCTTGGTGCCTGACTGTCTCTGCCTTGTTCATGACTTCGGTTACACCAATGTTATATGTCAATTATATCTATTGTCAACTCAAGTTCTGCATGTATATCTTTCATTTGACTGACTAGTATTTGTTAAATATGTATGGTTTTTGAAATGTCCCACAATCATTCTGCTATAATTGCATCTTTAAATAATAACTTTATCTTATATTTTTGACATACTCAATATAAGAGCATTTTGTCTGTATTAAAATTTTAAATGGAAAGTAATTATGAGACAGATGTTCTTGTGACCATATATTGTTAAGTATGGCCATAGATGTGGCTGCATGGTCAGAAGTTTGCTTCCCAACCACATGATTCCAGATTCAGTACCACTGTGTGCATCTTCTGCAAGTGTCTTCTACTACAGCCTTTTGAGTGAATTTGATGGGACAGAAAATGAAAGAAGCACATTGTGTATACATGCATACATACATACATACATACATACATACATACATACATGTATGTGTATATGTATGTAATTGTGTGTGTGTGTATATATATATATGTGTATATGTCTTTGTATTTGTGCTTGTCCTCACTGCACCACTCAACAACCAATGTTGGTTTGTTTGCATCCTTGTAAGTCACAGTTTAGCAAAAGCAACCAACAGAATAAGTAACAGGTTTAAAAGATATGTATTGGAGTGAGATTCATTTGAATAAACACCTCAAAGTGGCCACAGTCCAGTGACTAAAACAAAATAAAAAGATAAAAGACATTCATTGTTGCTGCTGTTTTATCCTAGACGTGCCTCAATTGAACAGACCTTTGATTAAATATATTCAAGCCATGCCTATCCTACCCTTTTTTAGGTATAAATGCATAAGGGATACATTATCTAATGTGATCTTTAATTCCTGAAATACAGTGGTATGAAATTTCAGGCAAGTTTGGCTCTTATTTATAGCAGACAATGGCCTGTGGTTAACCCTTTAGCATTCACATTTTACTGTCAAATGTAATGCTTATTTATTCACATTGTTTTGAATTAATTACACATTATCTTTTAGCTTTGAGATTTTAATGATGTAATTGTTTATTTCTAGAATAATATTGTAGCGTAAGTGTGAGAGAACAGCTCTGGCCAGTATAAAAATAAAACATGTAAAATACTTTGGCCAGATATGGCCAATTTAAATGCTAAAGGGTAAAGAAGTTTTCTTAATAGTTATGTGCCATGGGGTTTGATCCTGCTGAACACCACTGTGGGTAAGTATTTTCTACCAAAGTATTTTCTACTTTTGGCCTACCAAATCCTTCTGAGTGAAATTTTGTAACAAGAAACTATATTTATAAACTGGTTTCAGTCAGGTGACTGTGGTCATGCTGGGGCACTGCTTTGAAGGGTTTAGTTAAATAAAGCAAACTCCCAGTACTTATTCTTAAGCCTATGACTTATTTATCCTATCAATCTTTTTTGCTAAACTGCTAAGTTATGGGAACATAAACAAACCAACACCAGTCAACAAGCGGTAGTGGGGGGACAAACATACACAAACACATACACACAAACACACACACACACACATACACAAACACACACACACAAACACGCACATATATTCAATGGACTTCCACACAATTTTCATCTACTAAAGCCACTCACAATGCATTGGTTGCCCTATAAAATAAGGTACCATGTAGTAGGTCTGAACCCCAAACCATCTGATTGAAAAGTGAGCTTCTTAACTACACAGCTATGCCTGAACCTATATGGCAACATCTTCTTGTTTTGGGATGTGCAATCTAACACCGTCACCTCCTTATTGGTTGCTTTCATCAGATTCCATTTTGTTGCTAGCATTTTGACTGCATCTCCAATCTGAACAGACCTTCCTCTCTTCCTTTCATCAGTCTCATGGACTTAAAAAGTGTTATGGGAGTTGCCCTTCCTCCTCTGATTATACCAAAAAAAAAAATTAAAAAACAGTCAAACAACCATATAGAGTCTTCTCTCTTTAATGCATTGTAATAATAGTTTCAATGCTTTATGGAGACATAGCCATGCTGATTGCAAGACTAATAATTTGTATACATTGACTAATAATGCAGATACTCAACTCCAAATGGTCTTTTCACCCTAAACATAGAATGTAAAATATAGTTCTACTCTATAACGACAAACATATCATTACTCATGTTTTCTTAGCTTGCAGAGGACAAATGCCTTCTGGGGTTTTGTTAGTGTCTGAAACCTGACAGATCTGTCATAATTAACTTGCTCTAGAGAGATTTTACTTTCTGATTTTGGCACAAAGCCAGAAAGTTTGACAGGTGGGGTAGGCCAATAACATTGACCCTAGTATTTGACTGGTAGTTATTTTAACAACCTGAAAAGGATTAAAGGCAAAGTCAACCTCAGCGGAATCTGAACTGAGAATGTAAAGAGCTGGAAGAATTGCAACTAAGCAATTTGTCCAACATGCTAACTACTCTGCCATCACACTGCCTTAAAAGATATTACACATAGACAGATTCCAACATACTATGAGACATCCTCATAATCAAGGCTGCCAAAATATAACCATAATATCAAATTCCTGTGAACATCTATCACATCTCTTAGCTTCACTTAACTTGCTTCATTACCAACCTCGTGTATTTTTTGTTCATTCATTTCTTTTTTTTAAGTAACCACTACATGAGACATCAGTTAATGCCAGTTCTTCTCTCCCAGTTTCAAACTCAATGCATATTCTAAGAGGATTATGTTGGTTTCTGGTTTCTTGTATGTTGAACTATGTTAAGACCTCTAGATGAGAACATCATATACATTAAGTTTAAAAACAATATCATGTGCATGTGTACCCATGTGTGTGTGTGTGTGTGTGTGTTTGCATGTGTGCATTTGCAAATGTATACATATATATTGATTTCACTTGGACTTCATCACTGACAGCTCAGATAAGCAATAGAATAATTTTCACTGTACTTAATGCTTTCTAAAAGTTTATGAACAATAACAGATAATGCAGGTACACATATAAAAACAACAAACATGAAATAAACACACATGTACACACACACACACACACACACACACACACACACACACATGTAGAGAGATATGTATGTGTATGGACAGACAGACAGACAGACAGACAGACAGATATAGATATATATAAAACTATTCTAATGTAAGTGTTACTTTAGAACATAGTCTACCTCACTTCCAAAGTGAAATGAAAGGAAAATGCAAAAGTGAAACAGAAACAAAGAAGTGGTTGTATTTCTGAATGTAAAATGGATAAGAAAAACAAAAATTCAACTAAAATCAAAACCATACAAAAAATGAAGTCGTGCAAAATGAAATAGCTATCATCAACAATTTTGGCAGCCTAAATTGTGAATGGTGAATATTTTGTGAATAGCTTTATTCAGCAAAAGTGCAAGGAGATAAAAAAGAAATATTCCGCATATTTTATCTTATAAATATCACTAGAATCAAATATCTATACATTTCATTGTTGGTGTACTCCTGAGAAAATAAGCATACTAAGATGTTTTAAAAGACATCTCGATGGAGAAGTAAACAATAGTGGAAAAGGTTAAATTAGTTGACAATAATGCTCTTCACTATATTGTTGTTTCACCTGATGATATATATGTAAGTGATGACATTTCAAAAGGCAACAATGACAAATGTGATCTTCCAGACTGCTGGACATTATAAGTGCACTTGAACATAAAGAAAGAATATCTCTGTCTAATTGTTAAGAATAGAAAGCCAGGTTGTTGTGTATGCAGTAAGGGAGATCATCTTAGATTTGAATAAACACACAGAATAGATTTGTTTCATGATTGGTGCTGAGTTCATGGAGTAGGTTTATGAGTAACAGGATTTTTACAGATGCAATAATAATAGTAATAATAATAATAATATAATCTTTAGGAGGGACAAACAAGAGTGCCTAATAATTGACATGACAGTGCCAGGAGATCAACATATCATAAAAGAAAGAGAAAAGACTGACAAATATGGTGACATGAGAATTGAGATCACTAAGATGTAGCAGTTACGAGAGTCAAACATAAAGGTTGTCCCTATTGTCATCGGAGCATTGGGTTCAATACCACCCAACATGAAAAAGCATCTGGAAACATTAGAAATACCCTACAATCTAGGCGTATTGCAAAAATTGGCATTACTTGGAACTGCACGCATATTGTGTAAAGTACTATCTGTCTGAGGTCCTTGTTGTGACCTGACAGTACAAACCTCTGGTAGACATAATATCTTCAATCAACAACATCACGATATTGGATACTGTGTGACGTCTTAAATAATAATAATAATAATGATAATGATTTCAAATTTTGGTACAAGGCCAGGAATTTTGGGGAAGTGGGTAAATCAGTTATATCAACCCCAGTGCTCCACTAGTACTTATTTTATCGACTCTGAAGGGATGAAAGGACAAGTCAACCTTAGCGGAATTTAAACTCAAAATGTAAAGACAGACAAAACACTGCTAAGCATTTTGCCTGGAGTGCTAACAATTCTGCCAGTTCACCACCTTAATGATAATGATGATAATAATAATAATAATAATAATAATAATAATAATAATAATAATGATAATAATAATAATAAGTGAAACAAATGAAAAGTCATCAGAAATGCAGTGTATAGGTCCCTGAAAAATGTAGAAGCAAAACTAGATTGTGTTTTTAGAATTGTATATAATGTAACAGTCAATGTTAGTCTATATGTAGATATACCTCATGAGGGTGGATCAAAATTTTTCTGATTTTCTAAGATGATTTTAGGTAACTTGTATCTCCATATTATAAAATTGATTTGTTACAACTTGTCCAAGCATTGCTGAATTGTTTATTCTTTATTTTTACGTATAACATATAAACTTTAATTCTTTATTCTTTAATTTACATCTTTGATAATGAATGTTAAAAAAATTGCAATTAGAGCCATTTTATTTTACCTATGGGGGAAAAGAACTGAGTGCAAGGGTAGTGGCAAAAGAAATTAATGATGTGGAAGTCTCAGGAACTGTCAACAAACATGTGGCACAAAACTGGTTCAGACATTTCAAGTAATGAGACACTAGTCACAAAGACAAACCAAGGTCAGGGAGACCTCCAGTTGTGGAAGACAAGGCCTTGCTTTAAATGACTGAACAACATCCAAGCATGAGCACTTGTACATTGTCAACAGAACTTAGTATTTCACAAATCATCATCAATCAACACCTCCATAAGCTCGACCTTGTGAACACATACCGTTGAGAAGCTCATTATAAAATGACCAATGATCAGGCTTAATGATGTGTGAACATTTGCAAACAATTGCTAACAAATCTTCAAGATGCTGTTTTGTGTGTTGAATTGTAAATGGGGATGAGAAATGGATTTATTTTAGTAATCTTAACAAGAGAAATCAGTGACTTTGTTCTGACCAGACTTCAGTACCTGTTGTTAAACAAGGGCTGTTTGAACAGAAGGTCATGTTGTATTTGATGGTGGGTGCTGCACTTTGAACTTATCCCAGATGGTTGTACCATGAACACTAACCTTTATGCTCAATCAAAGACATGTACTCCTACAGCATAACAATACACCAAGACACACTGCCAATGTGACCAAGCATGCCTACAGTTCTGACCTTGTGTCATTTGATTACTGCTTTTTCTGTGCCATGGTTCATTTCCTGCATTCAACAACGTGGATGAGGTTGAAAACAGGTGTAGGGAGTTTTTTGCTTCTAAATCATCCAAATGGTATAAGCATGGAATTGAGCTTCTGGCACAACAATGGCAATAGACAATAGCATACGATAGGATGGATTTTGATGAATAAGTGCTTTTCATATGTAATTTGTTGGAACTATTAATAAAAGCTTGAAATACGAAAAAATGTTTGACTCAACATGGTTTTATACTCAGATTATACTAAAGCAGCAAGCTAGTAGAACCGTTAGCACACTGGGAAAAATGCTTTGCGGCCAATTCTTCTGGCTTTATGTTCTGAGTTCAAATTTCACCACGGTCAACTTTGCTGTTGATGTTTTCTGGGTTCTATAAAATAAGTACTTGTCAAGTAATGGGGTCAGTGAAATCAACAAGCCTTCTTCCCACCAAATTTCAGGCCTTGTGCCCTGCTGATATTAGGAATACACTAAGAAAGAAACAACCTTAAATTTGGCTACATGCTTCACTTTCATAAGTCATGTACAGATATTACACACCACATGGGGAATGAAATGCAAAAGACAGAGGTCATCACCAACATCATCATTTAAAATCTGTTTTTCATTCTGGCGTGGTGAAAAACATAATTTCCAAAGAATTTAAAACTGATTGATGAATCTATTGTTATGAAAAGCAAGACTTATATTAGCAGAGTTTATTTATTCATTCATTTTTTTGTGGAAATTTGAGAGTAGCAGTTAGTGGATTTCCCCACCTTGGATCTTTCTATTTTGATTTAGAATACTTATAAATTGATACAAATGTGATAGTTGTTTTCAATGCAGTACTTAAAAGAAAATGTGATATCAATATCACTTACAACTGGTAGATCATCAGTAACATTGGGAAGAAAATCAAGGGTTTTAAGAAACTATCGCTCAAGAGTTTTCCTAATACAGTCAATCTAAGTTTGTTACTAGTATACTGCAATAGCAGCAAGCTTGGATTTAGTGTAGGTGAGATTTTTAAATGAAGGTGAAAATTTGAACCATTTTCGGGTATTTTGAAATAAAATGCATTCTTTATATTGAAGGTATTCAAAGAACCAAGATGAATGAATTGCATGCACTGAGAACCTTCTCTCTCAAATGTTGAAAATTGATCATGTTTTTCAGCATGATATAGGCTGATTCCTCAACTGAACTAACTGTAAAAGCATTATGGCAATCTTATAATGTTATTTAGAGGTATTTGGGAAGAATAAGCAGTAGGACTTCATGATTTTGTACAGAAAAAGCAATGTATGATGAGCTTTTGTAACTAATTTTGGATAGTTTTGTAGAGATGTTAAAATTGTTACTTTAACTACAGAACCAATATTGTATACTTAGTAAAGCACAAGAAAAAAAATTTAACAAACTATTATTTTTTTTATTGTCAAATAGTGACATATACATCTCATCTAACTAATGGGATGAACATGAGGGATAGTTAAGTCCCTATAATACAGATAATAGTTTTTGTGAAATTTCATAAATAAATAAAATCCAGGCAGCTTGAATTTGCAACTTTTAACAATAAATGTTAAAAAGGGTTAGATGAAATATTTAGATAACACTCTTCCAAAATATTCGCTTTTGACAATAATGATATGCAAGAAAAACTAAAAATGACAAAAGAGCCTTGCTTAAAGAGCTTATGGAGAAGGCTACTTGACTGATTTGAATTCAGTCATAATGGACACATACCAGCATCTGCTCACAGGCATTCTGTCTCTTCTCGTGCTACTATAATGGCCTTTATTTCTTGGAGCTAGCTGGTCCCTTACCTCTATCTCTCAGGCACTCCTATCCAACTCATCTAACAGCTTCTCCTCACTCTTGACATGTTCAAATACTTTGGCCTTTCACAAACCATTATGTCTAGTCCTGAGCAACCCAGACAGGCATGGAAAATGAGAGTAAAATGATTGTAATGCAGATGATATTTATGCTTGTGTGAATGTGTATATATGAATATATCTCATCATTTAACATCCTTTTTCCATGCTGGCAAGAGTTGGACAGTTCCTCAGGAACTGGCAAGTCAGAAGACTGCACCAATCCTTACAGGCTGCTTTAGCATGGTTTCTACAACTGGATAACCTTCCTAACACCAAACACTTTACAGTGTATTGGATGCTTTTTACATGGTACCAGTAGTAGTGAGATCACCAAATAATTTGCAAGACAAGACCCTTCAACTGAGGTGGGGAGTAGTATTGAGGGACAGAAAAAAAAAGTTTTGCTTTAGAGGGGAAACATGACTGTCTCAGGTGGGGAAAGAGTGGAGAGAGAGAGAGGAAAGTGAGAAAGAGGAGAAAGAGAAGATGGTAAAGATGTGATGGGGAAGGGTTTGGGGTGAGTGGACCAAAGATTAGAGAGGGTGAGTGGGAGAGTTCATGAGATTGGGAAAGGAGAATGGTAGATGTAGATTGGGGTGTAACGAGTGAGAACAGGTAAAGGGATGGGGTTTTGTGAGGATATGTTATAAGGAAGAGTTTCAATAAGGACAAATTATGTGCAGGTAGGTACATGAGGGAGAATGGAGAGGAATACAGCAGGTGATGAGCATGGGTGGGGGAATGGAGTATTAGAAAGATTGGCTGTGGGGAAGGTTTATTGGGAGACCAAATGTGTACCAGAGGGCAGAAATGTCATAGGTATAAAGGAAATGCCTTTGTTATCTCCTCTGTGAAGCTCAAATCTGAAGATCGTTTCTCACTATTTCATCCTATGTCTTCCAGAGGTTCCCCTCAACATTTAGAGATTGCTACTTCTTTATGCAGCTGTCCTCATTCATACACATCACCTGACCATACAAATGCAGTCTTCTCTCTTGTATACTACATCTGATACCTTTTGTTCTCAATTTTTCTCTTTAAATATACTTTATCATATCAGCACCCAGACATTGCACATCCAGCAGAGCATGCTGGCTTCATTTCTTTTCAAGCTCTTGCATATCGGCTTCATTTCCCAAGCCTGAAACTCATTGTCAACTTCTAGTTGAGATTAAGTTATAAGGTCATCAGCATAGAGAACTCTCAAGAGCAACCAGTCTTATGGAAGACTATGATAAACAAGAGAGAGATGAGAACTGATTCTTGGTGATCTCCTACCTGCACTCTAAATTTGGCACTATACTCATTTCACCTTACTGACAGCATAACCTGTATATATCTTAGCTTGCTCTCACCAGTCACTCATCTACCCTTAGTTTCTGTAGCAACTACAAGATAAGGGAGTGAGGAACTCAGTCAAAGGCTTTCTCCATATTTACAAATGCCAAACACAGCAATTAATTTTTGCTAAATTCTTCTCTTACACAAAACCAAACTGAATCTCATCCATGTTACCTCTCAAGAGCTGTGGCCATGCTGGGTCACCACCTTTATGTAATATGTGTGAGTGCCTGTGTGTATGCGCGTGTATGTGTATCATCTTCATCATCATTTAATGACCGTTGTCCATACTGGCATAGGTTGGACAGTTTAACCAGAGCTGGTAAACTGAGGGGCTGCACCAGACTGTATATATATAGTGGTGACCCAGCATGGTTGCAGCTCTTGAGAAGAAACTAGCAAAAGGATAAAAGAATGAAGAAAGCAAACCAAAAACTGATTGATGGTAGCAACATTTCTTTTAGTTGAACTACCATGCCCTAATATCTATCAAATATTTCATCCTCATTTGAGTGTTTTGGAATATAAACCTTCTTTAGGGAAGAGGTGTGTGTTATGTTTTACAGTACATAAATTTAGTGTTGTTACAAATAACATAATTTGTATAATTGTATTTAGATTATCCATTACTGTCTCTTTATAACTGATCTGCTATCGCTAATGCTATTATTGTTTATTATTTCTTCCTTCTGAGCATGTTTGATTGAGAAGAATAATGTAAAACAGACACAAGGAGTACCTTTGTATATATTTATATTTCTGTTCTATTAATGGCAGGACAGTCTGCAATTATGCTACACTAGGCAGACAATTTTTCTATGATTTTGGTAATGTATTATCTATGAAATCGTATAAATTGAAAAGCATGGCCAAACAATGCCTTATAGTCTTCATCATTAATGGTTCAATTTGACTGTTGCAATATTTTATTCTTATTGTCCTTTTCTGGAAGGGTTTTCTTCTTTTTCTTTTTTTCTTTTTAACAATTTTCTTGCATTTCCTCAAGTTATAATACTATAATTTAGATGTTAGACAATGTGAAAATAGAAGCATATAAGTAATTTGGCAAGAAGTTATGGTATATCATAGTGTTTACAAATAAAATTTGAAAAGTGTAAGAGATAAAAATACAAAAATATTTTCAAAAATTAAGCTTTTGTTTAGTTGAATTAAATCTATACTGATTTCCTGCAGAAGCTCAAGACTTTAGATTTAGGAATAAAAAAATTGACAGGATTTAACCGTATAACATTTATGCCCTTTCTTCTGTTAGTGACATGAATGTATGGCAAGGATCTCTTATAGATGCCAGTCGTCAAAGGTCAGAAGGTGATGAGAAATAAGTCTGTAAACGAATCAGGAACAACATAAAACAACATAAAAATAGTAAGCACAGTAAACAAGATATTAATTTTATGCTATAAGGAAGAAATAACAGAGTGTGTTTGATGTTTTGGACATTACTTCTATGAGAGAGAAAGACAAAAACATTTTGAAAAGAAAAAATCTGTTTTGATTAATGTCTCAAAGTGGAAAGACAGAAGTGGTGGAAGAAGAAAGAGAGAGTCTTGGTTAGGAAAGTAAATGAGATGTTATTGAACAGAGATAGTAGCGAGTATGGTATGGTGTCTGTATGCATATGTGCATACATCCTTATTATGAGTAGGTGTAGTGAATTCATGAATGTTTGAAGGCTGTGAATATGTGTGTGGGATGTGTATGGTTGTGCAGTTGGTAACACTTTAAGTGTATGTGCAGGGAAGTATAAGTATTGTGTAGGTGGTGGTATTTTATATGTGAGTATGTGGGTGAAGAGGTATATGTAGATATACATAACTAGAGAGAGGCAAGCCTGTTATTTAAACTATGTTGATATACCATACCTCGGTGAAAAATTAATACATGTTCACATTGCAGACAGGACATGAAAGAACTATGGTGTAAGAAAGTGGTTCTGTAAAGGTAGTACTGGGGTTGTCCATGAACTAAATTCAAAATCTCGTATATATATATATATATATATATATATATATATATATATATATATATATATAAGGATGACAATACCACAAATAGAGAAGAAGAATCATATGAATTGAAGTAGCTGGCCACAGGTTATCCGACACTGTTTGGTTAGATATCTTGAAGATGTTTGTTAAATTTATCAGTTAATCTTCAACCAATCTAACTTACATATAGTTAGCCACATAATCTGCATTTTATACAACAGCTAGTGTTCATAGTGATAGAAAGGAATTAGTCAGTAATATAGCAGTAGAAGGTTAGTGCAGATCCTGTTAGTGTGGTGGTGTTAACAATAAAGGGTCAAATATATTAACCAGGGTGGGAACAGACAAACAATCCAAGTTCTATGTGTGGAAGGGGAGAAGAACTGCAAACTAACTATTACATAGATTATAGGCATGCTGGAAGGTGGGGGAAGAGATAGGAAGTAGTTGGGCCAGATTGGTGGAGACTGCAGTACCACAAGATGGTGCATATGAGAAATATGAAACTGTGATGGTAGGTAAGGGGAAATGACAGAAACACAAGGCATGAAAAGAAAAGAAACACACAGCACGACAAGAGAATTACAATCAACATCATAAATATGGAACTAAGCTGTGGTTCACCATTTGGATAGAACATCAGTCTACCATGGATATATTTCTTGAGAAGTTCTTGTACCTATGTGAAATATTTGCATTGGATTTGGACTTACAAAATATCAGCTTGTGGTCCTATATCATACCATTATATTAAACTGATCGACATCAAATATTTTATAAATAATATATATATATATATATATATATATGCATATATACAGGACGTCACCACCACTAAACAACATGAAATATGAAAACAAATGAGTTAAATACACAAACAACAAGAGAAACAAATGAAAACTGGACAAGTAACACAAAGAATGACCCCTCATCAGTTGTCAGCTGTCTATCTACTCATTTCAAGCACTGAACGACAATATGAATCTTCGAAGACAGTTGCTCCCATAAGTATCAAAATAAAATTTGAGATTTATGGAGGGTCAAAGTTGGGAACAAAAACATGGCAGTGAAGATATACAAGGAAACCAAAACGAAAACAAACATGGAGGGTCATTAGACCAGAATGAGGGTAAAATAGCGAACACTGGAGAAATATTTTCTTTGACAAGAGAAAAGATAGAAGAGAGAAATAGGATACATCCAGTCCTTAGGACAGTCCTGAGAGAAAAGAAAGATGATCATGTGAGGAAAAGAAAAATGGATGATGGTCATCCATCTGTATCTGACTTATAGAGGAAAGAGAAAAGACTAAATGATGCTCATGAGTATATATGTGGGGATGTGAAATAACAACAAAAAAACTGGAACCAGGATTAAAATTCTATCAACCAGAAGATTATTGCTTCCTTAGGGCAAAATTATGCATATTAAAAAAACATTTAACAAGACGAAGTATTGATTTTCATTTTACCAAGCACAGCCAAATTTTTAACCAACACCAAGTTATTACTGGTATTTATTTCAATGACTCTTGAATCAAGAAGGAACTGAACTGTTAATCTATGTGTTGGATGAGATTAAAACAATGATATAGCTGATTTAATGCCATCACCTGGCCCCTGGTAACTTTAGTGGAGTCTACTTTGTTGTAAGCATTCTAGCCAAGTGTACAATCTGAGAATAACTCTGACTTTCCCTACCACCATTATCAGAGGCCCTGAAATAGTGGCTACCTTTCCTACTCTGACTGAGCCATTAAAATAAAGTAGATAGTCAAGAATTCCACTGTTCTTGCTAAATAAGGTCAATCTTTGATGGGGATGGATAAAGTGATTGAATCAATCTTCATATATATTGCTTGTATTTTATCAATCATTGAGAAATGAAATGGAATTTGGCATCAATATGATTTGAACTCAGAACACAGAGCATTTAGTCTGGTATTGAACTATTTCTGCAACTTTGTTTCATACTAGTAAATAAGAATATAATAATTGATTTTTCGCATTGTTCCAAATCTACAAATTTGTATGAGAAAGATATAGCCAATTAAATCAGCCCCAGTAGATATACAGTACTTATTTAACCAAAATTAGTAGAATGGAAGGTAATGTTAACTCTGTGGGGATTGAACTCAAAATGTAGAAGAATAAAACTAAATACAGTAGAGTTTTCAGTTTGGCATCTTACCACATCTATACCATATGCCAACATTTTAAAATTATTTTATTTTCAATAATGATGGAGAATGTTTTCCATCAGAAGTAAGAATATAATTATGAAGAACAATCAATAATTCTAGATAATGTATTGATTATTACATCACGAAGGTTTTAAGTTCTAAGTCAACTAACTTAAACATTACAGTGAAGTATGTGTAAATGACCCTCTTAGTAATTTCCAGGTACAATTAAGGACTGGAAATGAAAACAAACAGTCAGTAAAAGGATATCTTAAACTAACACATTCATGCAGACTATAATTATAGTGAAGGTGACAACTTAGTGGTATTTATATGAACTTGTTACAATGATTGCATTGCACTTAGAATGACATGTTAGTTGCTAAATCAGTGATTATGTTACTGCTGAAGATGGCAGTTTTATTGACACTTCAACTTTATACATCTTGTGCTGTTTTATTTGTTTACTTTTAATGTTTTACTTTTTATTTATTTATATGCTGGTAAAAAAAATCAAACAGAAACTGTCTGTTGTACAGATTTATTCATACTGCACTATAATGACATGATCAGATATTAAAATTAAAATAATAATAATAACAGTCCTTTCTATTATAGGTACAAGGCCTAGAATTAAGGGGGAGGGGGGCTAATCGATTTCATCAGCCCCAGTGATAAACTGTTACTTACTTTACTGACTCTGAAAAGATGAAAGGTAAAGTCAACCATGGTAGAGTTTGAACACAAAACATAAAAGACAGATGAAATGCTGCTAAGCATTTTGCCTGGCATTAAAATTACTTTTTACCATAGGAACAAGGCCTGGAGTTTTGGGAGAGAGTCTAGTCCATTACATTGACCCAGTGTTTTACTGGTACTTATTTTATTAACTCTCTACTCCAAAAAAGGATGAAAGACACAGTCAACCTTGGCGGAATTTGAACTCAGAGCTCCTTTCAGTTCTCAGCCCCTTCTTGTTTATTTGGTTCTCAGCCCCCTCTTGTTTATCATAATCCTCCAGGCCATAACAGAATAATTTAAAACTGGCTGCCCTTGGGAGCTCTTATATACCAATGACTTTGTTCTTAAAGCTGAATCACTACCAGAGCTAGAGAAGAAATTTCAGGTGTGGAAGCAAGGTCTGGAATCAAAGGGCCTCAGAGTTAATTTAACAAAGACCCAAGTCCTAGTAAATAGGAAAACAGACAAATTACTAATCCCTTCAGAGAGGTAGCCCAGCTCAATATGGAGAAAAAGTATATGTAGAGATTCCATATGGCGTACCCAGTGTAAGCTGTGTACACATAAGAGATGTAGCAGTGTTATAGGAAGGTTAACAGAGATAGTAGTCTTTGTGTGTGGCAGATGTGCAGGTACAATAAACACAAATTATGTACAGAAAAATAGACTTCTTCAAATGCCTGGGGGCATCCTTAGAAGTGGGAGATACCTTCTGTTACTGAGGCAACCAAGTTATCAGTGGAGGAGGATGCTCTGAAAGAATAGTAGCTAGAATAAGAATAGGGTGGTAAGCTGGCAGAATGAGGAGGACGCTGGGTTAAATGCTTAGTGGTGTTTTGTCTGCCGTTACATTCTGAGTTCAAATTCTGCCAAGGTTGACTTTACCTTTCATCCTTTCGGGGTCAATTAAATAAGTACCAGTTATGCACTGGGGTCGATGTAATAGACTTAATCCCTTTGTCTGTCCTTGTTTGTCCCCTCAATGTTATCCCCCCTGTGGGCAATAAAGAAACAAATAAGAATGGGTTGGGCACAGTTCAGAAAGCTATTACCTTTGTTAGTAACAAAGGGCTTCTCCCTCAGAGTGAAAGGCAGATTGTATGATGCCCGTGTATGAAAAGCTATGTTAAATGGCAGTGAAACATGGGCTGTGACTGCAGAGGACATGCAAAAGCTTGAAAGAAATGAAGCCAGTATGCTCCACTGGAAGTGCAATGTCAGTATGTACGTATAACAGATTGTAAGTGTTTTAAGAAATTATAAGAGGCATCAGATGTAGTGTGCAATAGAGAAGATTGCACTGGTATGGTCGTGGGATGCATATAGTAAACTGGCACTTCATAAAGAAATGCCAGTCTCTAATTGTGGAGGGAACCAGAAAGACATAGACAAGATGTTGAGAAATGATCTTCAGTTGTTGAGTCTCACGGAGGAGATGACAAAGGACCGAGACTTCTGGCTATTTGTTGTGCTTGAGAAGACATGTCAAGCTCAGTGAAATCGTGGCCATCCATACATATGTGCATGTCGTTTATAGACAGGCCTAGCCCTCACACACACGCACACTCACATTATCTGACCTCTGTTGAACCTCTCCCATTTAGCCAAAACCTGCTACAGGCCCCACCACTCTTCTCTCATGTGCTTGTCTGCACACTTTACATCCCCTCTCATTCTTCTTATCCTCCTCCCAACCACTTTAATTTTCCTCACCATCCCTTCCTATAGTCATGTCTTCCCACATTTCTAAACATACTCCCCACAGTTTTATGGAACATCCCCTTCTATCCATTCTGTACTACTTATACCACCTCACATTCACTGTGGGTAGGCCCAAATATATCTCTAACACCATCATTTTCTCTCCCTCTTTCCCCCACTCTGACTCTATCTTTCTCTCTAACTCTCTCCCACCTTCCTCTGCCTTCCTTGTCCTACTGGGGTATCCAAATATCTCCTCTAGAGTAAGACAACTATCCCTGTCCCTCAATCAAACTCTAACCTCTCACCTGACACACAGCCTCTTCACCTCTTCCCTCGGTTTCACTCCCTCTCTCAACTAAGAGACCTTTGTCTTGCAGCTGACTTGGCAACCCTGCTGGTGTTGGTGCCATATAAAAAGCACCTGTGCCAGTACCACATAAAAAGCACTCCTACAGCTGGAGCCTGGTGCAGCTCTCCGGTTTACCAGCTCCTATCAAACCCACCAATACATGCCAACATGGAAAATGGACATTAAATGATGATGATGATGAAGAATATAAAGCTAGAAGAAATGCCATGAAGTGCTTTGTCTGGAGAATAATGATAATGATTTCTAACTTTGGTACTAAGCCAGGAACTAAGAGGAGAGGTGTAGTGTATCAAGTTAATTTCAGTACTTGACTACTTTTTATTCAATTGACTACAAAAGGATGAAAAGTGATCTACATCATATACATTCAACCTCTGCTATTGCATTCACTTCTATAAGCTCATTATGATAGATGATTTCTTTGATGTACCAATTGTCTCATCAAATGAAATATTTTTCCTATAAATAACATTAACACTCAGACCATGGAGCTAGAATCTACTGTTTTTTTTTGTTTGTTTTTTTGTTTGTTTTTTTTTTTTGTCAAGCAAACTTTGATAGTATCCTGTCTCACCTAAATGTCAAATAATGCTCACAATGGTGTTTGGCTTGTCCAGCATCTATTCCATCCTTGCTATTATCTGCAGTAATATTTTGAGTGTTTTGGGCTGCTTTAAAAATTTTTTAGGATGAAATACAAGTGTTCTCAGATGTGGTGCATAAATGGTGAGTATGAATGTTTATTTTCTTCATTTATTTACTTACATCTTTTTCATTTTTTCATGACACCTTTTATTTGCCACGTTTTTACTTTTTACTTTTGTAAATTGTGTTCTTTTTAGATAAATAAAAAAGAAAAATGCTGGAAAATTTACAATTGTTAATAAATCTTTAACAGCATTTCACTGGAATTTATTTTATCTATTCTGTTGGTTAATAATGATAACCAGTTGGAGAAGGGAGAAATAAGGAAAAGATACTTCACTATCTTTATATTAATAAACTTGAATGTGTTACACTGTCACATGGTTAGTTAATGGGAGAGATGAAGAGCAAGGGAAAAAGAGGGAGAAAGAAATGTTACTGATGTGAAGTAAGGAGAAAGTAATAATTATGCTAAGACCAAATATATGACACTATTATATGGTTAGTTCAAGGGAGAGAGAAGAGTGTTGGAACTGAGAGCTAAGAGAAATATATTGTTGTTACATTGCTTGGTTAGTTGAAGAAAGAAATAGAAAGTACAAACAGAGAGATGTAAACATGTTAAGTGCAGGGGCATGTGGTATAGGTGAAGCGAGAGGCAAACAGAGTGAGAGTGAATGACTGAGTGTTGACTGAAAGGAATGCAGGAATGGAGAGCAGTTACATGATTTTAAATGTAGTGTAATAGAATATTGTGACAGACAATAAAAATAAAAGCTTAGCTGTTGTTACAGGTTTTAATGCTCAACCATTTATATATCTTCAATCCATCAATGTATCTATGTAAAAAGCACCCACTACGCTCTTGGAGTAGTTGGTGTTAGGAAGGGCATCCAGCCATAGAAACTATGCCAAATCAGATTGGAGCCTGGTACAGCTCCCTAGTTAACCAGTTCTGTCAAACCATCCAACCCATGCCAGCATGGAAAAAAAATGTTAAAAGATGATGATGATGATGATGATGATATTTACACCACAGGATTAGAAGATTTATACATATATTTTTGTAAATTGTAAAACAAATATCTCTAGTATAAACTTTCACTCTACATTTGAACTACAGTTTCATACAATATCATGGAATAGTAACCCTGTTATTTTGCAAGTATGATCAGACTCCAAAGGAGCTGGTGTTGGTCTGCATCAGCAAGACTAATATTACATAGTAAAACTGATAAAATGAGTGCAGAGAACTTACTATAGGGAGTGGAAAATCAGGCATTTCAGACAGAGTCCTTGTTCTGGGTAACTTTACCTGCTTCTTCTCCTCGTTCCATTCCTCTTTCTTTTTACCTTCTCACACTGTTTCCCCTACAACTTCTTGTTCACATATGAAGTTCATATCAGTTGCAACCAGTATTTTTGACTAAATGGATCTAAAACTCTGCTTTCTCTCATTAATTTCTCTCCTTTCTGTTTTTCCCTGAAGAACAACTCTATCCAAAATGTTGAATTTTCCATTCCCCACAGGAAGATAATTCTATTCTTTTTATTCATTTTACTTTGTAAATAGTATATACTCTTTTACAAACATGCTCTTTGAGTTCCTTTCTTTTTTTAAAGGAAACTATTACCCAACACAGCAGGTTTGCAAAAATATTACAGTAACTTATCATTTAGCAGGAACACTGTCAAAGAGTTCATCTTCTTGAAGAATAATTAAGGAACAATATGCTGGAATAATTTTACATTGTTCTCTTGAAAACTTTTAAAGAGTTTGGCCTTTATATTTCAAATTAAATAAATACTTTGAAAAAAATCAACTTGAAACATGGCTACTAATTTCAACTTTTGCTATGGAGCCTCATAAAAGCACATAATCTATCCATTAGTGTTGCACTCACAATCAAAAGATCATGGTTTCAGTTCCCAGACTGGAAGGTATGTTGTGTTCTTGAGCAAAATACTTCATTTCACATTGCTCCAATTCCCTCATCTGTAATTAAGTAACCCTGTGATGGACAGGCATCCCATTAAAGGTGAATGCTGTAATTTCAGTCATTTATATACCATGGAAACTGGGGAACCTTCCCTATGAGTCCTAAGACTCAGGATAGGATTCACGACATTTATCCCAGAAGTTACCTTAATAATGGGGCCTCAGCTATCAGTATCTGCTTTGTATATCTTTTATAATTTGTAAATTTGTGGTTGAAATTAATGAACTGAACTGCATTGAAAATTTCATTATAACTTGTTTAAAAAGTGTAGATTGCACAGTTAAGAGTGTACCAAACAATCAACTAATTCTGATATGGCTTTCTGCCAATGGCCAAAATATTAAACTCGCAATGTTTAAAACTATTGAGGTATTGAATCAGCATTGAAAGGAGACATGAGACACTGAAAGTATGAGAGAAAGTGATGTCATGTAAAAAAAAAAAAGTGGGTCTTTCGATTTGCCTCTTGCTTGGATGGGCAACCAGCAAGATCAGAAGTGTATAGCAAGTTCTGGGGAATTGTAGATTCTGGTCAGGAGGTTTGAGGTAATGAAAGTATATGGGGTTGGACAAGTTTTCCAGATGGAGTGCAGATTAGTTGCCTTGTTTTGAAGTTTGTTTCACCAGCTTGATGTAAGTCTTTATTTTCTCATCCTTCAGATCACAAATATCTATTGCAAAGAAGGTGCTACAGGAAATTTAGTTAATCCAATAAGAAGCAACAGTACCAAAGAACTGTGTTGAGATCTATTGACTTGCACTACCAAGTTAAATTCTTTCCTTTTAGAAATTAACTTTGATTTTCTAGTGATCTATCTAGAAGTAAGTTTATTTATCATCTGCTTGGTATAGCAGAAACTGAAGCCCAGAATTTATGAATTATTGGGATTTAGGAAAACAATGGTTTACTCTTGGTACCTATTTGTATTTAGGTCGATCAGGACATTTTAGAATTATTTGTTTTCAGAAATATATAGCAGGTTGTTAGGAGTAAAACATCTTTTTTATATTTTAGTATTAATGTTTTATTTTATTTATTTATTTATTTATTTGTAATTTGTCAAAAATGAATAATTGCCTTCATTTGTAAATGGCATCCTCTGAACTAGTCCTTGGTTTACTGCATTCATGAAAGCTACAGTGACAAAGGAATTTCATTTATAAGGCATTGCTCTTTCAGATTTCTCAACAATGTTTATATCCTATGGCAATATAAATCATCAAAAGATACACACATACATATTTGTGTGTGCACACGCATACACACATGCACACACACACATACTCACACAATATACATACATGTATCTACACACACACATACCTATGTGTGTGTGAGTGTAGATATGTATGTATACACTGAACTTCTGCACAGTCTTTGTCTACCAAATTCCACTCAAGAAGTATTGATCAAACTAACACTAGAAGACATTTATCCAAAATGACACGGATTGAACCCAGAACCAAGTGGCTTTGAAGCAAACTCCTTAACCCTCACTCTAGCCACATTAGCACCCATGTTTGTATGTAACATTTTAATTGCATTTATAAGTTACTGGATTTATTAAATCACTGCATTGATTATTCTTTAAATTAATATTATCCAAAGTAGAAAATTAACCGTTTAGCATTCAGCTTACTTTGTCAGATGTAATGCATATTTATTCACATTCTTTAAAGTTAATCCTGTATCATCTTGTGGTTTCAAGATTTCAAAGTTATGATTGTTTATTTTTAGAATGACATTACAGGGTATATGTGAGAAGCTGGATCTGGCCAGTTTGAAGGTAAAACAGGTATTTGGGCCAGATATGGCTGGTTTAAATGTTAAAGGGTTAAAGAAACCTTGAATGAACCTCAAGCTTAGAGCCAAGATATATTTAGATTCCCCAGTCTTTCATTCAAGTTTTAATCCTTGCTAAAATGTAATCCATGATATCTAATAAAAATAAATATTCTCGACAGAAATTGGTTTCAGATTATAAAATATAAATTATTCTCTTAAAAAACATAAATTTTTGAAAAATATGTTTCTATTATCTTCCTGAAATTGAATTTTAAATAAACATCAAAGAATTTTTGTAAAATAGCTCAGCAGGTATTTTTTACCAACACACCAAGTAATTTGTCAGTATAACTTACAATAATAATAAAGCAAACATCATTACAAACTATATATCCTCTGTAGAAACCTTCGATTGCATTTTTTTTTATTTTTCTTTTGGAGCTTTTTTGTTTACTAAATAGACACAGAGTTGCTATGGTTATGGTTCCACAATGTTTGTTTGCAGAGAATAAGCTAGGAAGCTTTTCATGCTATGTTTGCACTTCTTTATAAGATCAATACTCTTTGGAGTTGTGAAGCTTGTGTAAGAAATCAAAAGTTGCCATTTCTGTGTTTGTTCTTTTTTAGTAAGTTAAGTGAGCCGATAATAACTGTAGAAATATTCTTAGCAAAATATTTTCTTTTTTTTTCTTACAAATTTTCTTGCAAATAGAACACTGCTGCTATGTATTGCAAATATAACAAATATCTGTACACACAAAGGGTGTATTGTATCATATATATATATACTCTTGCACACACATCATACACATATAGAAACATATAACTCTGTGCGTGTGTGTGTGTGTGTGTGTGTGTGTGTGTGTGTGTGTGTGTGTGTGTGTGTGTGCATGCCTGTGTGTGTATACACATAGGCACATATATTCAAAGAGATAAAGGGGGAAATTGTAAATGCATAGATTTATATATGAATGTAATTTCCCATATATATATATATGTAGGCAGTTATATTTGTATGTACAGTATGTACATATGTATGTATGTATGTATGTATCTATCTATCTATCTATCTATCTATTTATCTATCCATCTATGTGCAATAATCTTCTGAATTATATGCACATACATAGAAAAACACACACACATCCATATATACAGATAAACAGATAAACAGACAGACATACATACATTACATACACACAGTCAGACAGACAGTTAGCTTAGCTAGAGAGACAGGCGAAGAGGCAGACAGTTAACTAGCAAGAAAGACAAACTGACAGACAGGCAAGCAGATAAGTAAATAGACAGACAGGCAGGTGAACAGACAGACAGACAGACAGATAGATAGATAGATAGATAGATAGATAGATAGATAGATAGATAGATAGATAGACAGATAGACAGACAGACAGACAGACAGATAGACATACAGACAGACAGATAGATAGATAGACAGATAGGTAGATTATAAAAAGGGTCACAGGTGGTTTTGACTATAAGTATTGCAGCTATTCAATCAAATGAACTGAATTATAGTACACATAGCTGAGTATTCCATAGACATGTTCACTCTCAATGTAATCTAATCCTCAGGTAGAATCAGTATAACATTGTGACAAAGCTGATTCTCTGAGTTACAATTACAATTCCTTGGATGGGCTTCCATAGAGTTTCCATTTCCCTTTTCTCTACACATGAGTCAATCTGAGGAGATAGTAAAAGACACTGGCATCTGTGCTGATGGCATGTAAAGAGCACCATTCAAGCATTGGGCCTCATGGAAGTAGTGACAGGTGACCAAGACCTTTAGTGATATACCGTGTTTGTGTAGACCTGTCAAGCCAAGTGAGACCATGGCTGATGCCAGTGTCACGTCAATGACATCTGTGCCAGTGGCACATAAAAAACACCCACTACACTCTTGGAGTGGTTGGTGTTGGGAAGGGCATCCAACTATAGAAACCTTGCCAAATCAAATCAGAACCTGGTGCAGCTCCCTGGCTTACCAGTTTCAAGTCAAACTGTCCAACCCAAACCAGCATGTAAAACAGACATTAAATGATGATGATGATGACTGGCTCAGGATGTCCATGCATAAGTGTGTGAGTGTGTGTGTGTGAATGAGTGTGTGTGAATGAATGTGTGTGAGTGAGTGTGAGTGCGCACATGCATGTGTGTGTGCATTTATATATCTGTGTGTATGTGTGATATGGAGCTTCTTGTATACAGTGCTCAGATGCACTACAATTCATCAGAAAAAGGGTAAAAGAGGGAAAAGAAAACAGTAATAAGTCAAGTAAAGAATGAAAGCAATGAGAGTCAAAAGCTCATGAATAGTAACAATAAAACATGAAATGGCAGAAAAGTAATGAGTAAGCGATAAAGAGGAAACAGTGCCTGAAGATACATACGTACAAATATGTATGTATATATGTATTGGGTCATCCCATAAATAATGCAGTTATTTCAATTGCGTGAACTAAAAGTCAGAGAAGGAGGAAATAAACTACCTGCATCAACTTGCTATAAAACCAAGTAGTAATTTTACCTTGTACTTATTCTTTGTGTAAATTTTGAAGAGTGCTGTTCCATTTTAACAGTTATTTTTCCAAAGTTATAATGGAAGGGACAAAGGAGCATATTTTGCTTTATGAGTTCAATAAAGGCAACAATGCAATGGAAAGGGTGAGGAATATTAATACAGTTTATGGGGATTGGAAAATAAGCATAAGCCATCCAGTGTCAATGGTGGTTCCAGAACTTCCAAGCCGGAAACAAAATCCCATCATAACCATTGAAGAACTATCAGAGAAGCTGGGATTTGGTTATTCAACCATTCATCGACATCTGTGTATCCTCGGAAAAGTCAGCAAATTGGGTCAATGGCTTCCTCACAAACTTTCCAAGTTGCTGTCACATCTCACAAATGAACCTGTTTTGGACTGAATAGTGACTGGTGACAAGAAATGGGCTCTCTATAGAAACGTCAAGTGCTGAGACAGTGGGGAGGGAAAGGAGAAACACCAGCACCTCAGGCTAAAGAAGGTCTTCATCCATGTAAGGTGTTGTTATCTGTTTGGTGGGATATGAAAGGTTTAGTCTACCTTGAACTTTTAAACCCAAACCAAACAATAACAAAGGAGACCTACTGCATACAACTTGAGTGACTTAAGTCAGCACTAGAAGAAAGATTACCATCTTTGGTTTCAAGACGCAAGGTATTCTTCCATCAGGATAATGCTCGGCCACATAAAGCAAGGATGAAATTACAAAGTTTGGAGTAATTTGAATGGGAAACGATGCCTCACCCACCATATTTGCTGGACATTGCCCCATCTGATTATCATTTATTCCAGTCTTCAAAATCATTTGGACAGAAAAAATATGAACTCTGTAGATAAGGTCAGAACAGTAGTGGGGGACTATTTTTCATCACAGACAAGTGAATTTTGGAAGAGGGGCCTCGCAAGTCTACTAGATAGATGGAAGAGCATTGTATAAAATGAAGGTGAATATATTTTAGATTAAAAAAGAACTGTGTTTATCTTAATTTTGAAAAATAAAAAGTATATAAAATACACAATATTTATGGGATGACCCAATACATATCTATGTATATATGTGCATATATGTGTGAATGCATATTTATGTATGTGTGTATGTTTAAATATATACACATATATATATATATATACAAACATACATATGTATAAGTTTATTTCTCTATCTATCTATCAATACATGTGTGTGTGTGTGTGCCATTGCCAGTACCGCCAAACTGGCCCTCATGCTGGTGGCACGTAAAAAGCACTCACTACACTCTCGGAGTGGTTGGCGTTAGGAAGGGCATCCAGCTGTAGAAACTCTGCCAGATCAGATTTGAGTCTGGTGTAGACATCCGCTTCGCCAGTCCCCAGTCAAATCGTCCAACCCATGCTAGCATGGAAAGTGGACATTAAATGATGATGATGATAATATATATATAAAATCATACATGCATATGTATTGAAGGTAAAGAGAAATGTGTGTGTGTGTGTGTGTGTGTGTGTATGAGATAGAAAGCATGAATATGTAACTATTTGTTTAAGCAAATGTATATGTGTACACAAAACTACAGACTTACAGGCATACATCACTTAACTTAAAAATATAAATCAAATTATTTCTAAAATAGTGAAAGCACTTGGAATATGTACCGCAGTGCTAATATACATAAATGTACTGAGGATATCACCAACACATACACATGCAGTCGTACATATGCATTCACATCTCAAGATGCAGACATCATACACATACACACAGACGCCTCAAAAATAAATAGATACAACTCATTATACCATTATATATATATATATATATTGGACACTTCTCATTGGAATGATGCTTAAACAAGTTAAATAATTATAACTGCATGTGTCATGTCTACTAAATATTAGATTAGGTATTTAAATGCATCAAATGACATTATTTTGTTTCCAGAAATAAATCTTTCAAAAACAAAATTAAAAAATAGGGTGTCTATTTACTTTTGAGAATCCTATGTACATTTTCCCTTATATCCAAATGAAAACCAGGCTCACACACAAGAATAGACTCATACACAAGTATTCTCATTTAAACATACACGCACATGCACACATCACAAACACACACATCACAAACACACACAACACACAAATGTATGCATATTCATTTGTTGACATACTCTTACATAAGCAACATAGTCTTACAGATACTTGTTTACGCACCATTTCAAATGAGCACCCACTCATATTTATATGCTCATTCACACACACACAGACACCTATCCACACTCAGTACGAAACACTGAAATATAGAGATTCACACACAAACTCTCTCTCTCTCTCTCTCTCTCTCTCTCTCTCTCTCTCTCCCTCCCTCCCTCCCTCCCTCCCCCACTTATTCACCTATGCTCACATGTATCAGAATCAGAATTCTGCACATGTTCACAAATATTAAAAATAGAAATGAGAAATGTTCTTTATTGTATTATTAGCATAAAATTTCTTTTTCTCAAATTGTAAATTCTTTAACAAATAGAAATAAGCATTTTGTTTAAATATATATGTGAATGTGTGTCTACATGTGTGTGGGTGGGATAGGGGCGTGTGGGGGTGTATTTGTATGTATATATATATATATATATATATATATATATATATATATATATATATATATATATATATGCATTTATGTATATACATGTATAACACATCTGTATATATATTATATATATATATGTATATATATATGTATGTATATAAAATATATATAATATAATATATACATGTATGTATAATATATATACATATGATATACACATATTGTGTATATAAGCATGCAAATATATATATGTATTATGTTTGTGTGTGTGTGTGTGTGTATATATATATATATATATATATATATATATATATATATATATTTGTATGCATGTCAGCAAGTGTGCGTTAATAAATCTTTCTCCCTTTTCTTTACAAACACTTATATATGCACATATGTATTTATACATATATATGTGTGTGTGGGTATGTAAAAATACATATGTACATATGTGTGTGTGTGTATGCTTGTGTATATATATGTATGGATGAACGTAAGTTTATATATATATGTCAATATATATATACATATCTATGTACTACCACACTTACATGTACATATGCTATTGTGATTTAACATATGTAATTTATCAAAGTAAAAATGTCAGTTTCTTTTCTTTTACTTTAGAATATTTAGTTGAGTAATATCTTTCTTTGGTTGGAATTTACTTAAAATTTTTCTTGATATTTGTTCATTTATTTCCTCTAACCATTTCTAATTATTATATTTTTATTCCTCTTCATTTATGCACGCTTTTTTTTTTTTACATAATATATTTATTTGCTCATTTTGAATACATGTTTTCATTGTTGCTTACTAGTGGAGGTGAAATATTTAATTTATTTATAAATTTTGAAAGTAACTGGAAAGCGAGTGAGAGAATAATATAAACAGAGAGAGAGAGAGAGAAAGTAGTGTATGAAGAGAAGGAGAGAGAGAGAGAGAGAGACAGTGGTGTGAAAAGAGAAGGGAAGAGAGAGAAAGTAGTGTGTAAAGAGAGTGAGTGAGAGAGTGGAGGAGAGAGAGAAAGTCTGAGATGGAAAGAGAGAGAAAGTAGATTGTAAAGAGAGAGAATAAAAACCATTTGAACAGGTAGTCGATTGCACAGGTGAAAGAGAGAATGAAAGAAAAAGAAAGAGCTAAAGAAAGAATGAAATAAAGAACACAAGAAAGAAAGTAAAATGAAAGAAAAAATAAGAGAGAAATGTGTAGGATGTAGTGGAAGAGGAGAATGAAAAGAGAGAGAAAGAAAGAGAATGTAATCAAAAGAAAATGGTTGGGGAGGTAAGGTGAATTGCACATGACAGAACAAGAGGGAGGGGGAGAGGGAGACAGCAGAGAGAGAGAGAATTAGATAGCTGTATGGATCTATGGTTAAGAAGCTTGCCTCTGGTCTACAGAGTTCTGAATTTGATCTCACTGCTTGGCACCTTAGGCAAGAGTCATGAGTTGACCAAAGCCTTGTGAGTGGAATTTGAAAAGTAGTAAATATGTTGACACTAGTATTTATATATTGTATGTGTGTGCTTGCATATGTGTCTTGTTGTGCATGTAAATGCTGGAGAAAGATGTGTGTATATACAGGGTTGGCCAAAAGTCACCTGACAATAAACCAAACCCATTTAATTCCAAGATTTATTTCTGTTTAACAACTGAATGAATTTAATAAAAGCATTGAAATATGAAACCTCACGAAAATTTTTCAAACTGAAGTCCATCTTGAGTGACACTTTTTTCCATTTGAGTCAATACAGAATTACAGAAAGCTTTTATGGAATTTTGATTTACTGTTGGGTGACTTTTGGCCAAGCCTGTATATAGATAATTTATAAGGCATTTCTCCAAATGTTTACCATTTTACTTACAGTTAGGTTTTCAAAATTTGTTAATATATATATATATATATATATATATATATATATATATACATACATATATATTCGGGGTGCATTCAAAGCAATGACTAGTAATATTACGAAACTGGTATGCTTTTAAATCTCTTTAACAACTCACAATAATGACTTTTATTACCTTTATTCCTACCTCATTTCATCTAATTGTATATATATATCGTTACTTTTCATAAAAAGCCTTAACTTTTTTTGATTTCCAATGTGCATTTTCGCTTATTTTTCTGCTTACTTTCTCCTTACATTTCCACGTGTAGTTTCTTTTTTGTTTTTGTAACATATTTCTATTGTTGGACAATATCTTAAGACCAGTGAAAAAACTGCCGAAATGAACTCCTTACAGACCGATACATTTGACTATTCTTCATTATAGATTCATTATTGGCAAATAGAAGATATAGATATATGAAAACCTAAAAAAATGTTTAACATTTAATGCAGAAAATATGCATTGTATGAAAACTAACAAAATTTTTCCTGGTCAGATGTCATCTTATCATCCTTGAGCTGCATTCTGTGTCCGTAAATGCCTTAATCCGGTTTGATGATCAACTAGTGTCTTTTCTAACTTCCTGTTGAATCTTTCTACTCAACGCTAGTGAAATTTTCTTTGGATGGCTAGTGTATAAAACTTGCTGGAACCTTAGGTAACACTTTAGGTATAGGCATGGCTGTGTGGTAAGAAGCTTGCTTCCCAATCACACACTTCCGGGTTCAGTCCCACTGTGAGGTACTTTGGCCAAGTGTCTTCTACTATAACTTCAGGCTAACCAAACCCTTGTGAGTGGATTTGACAGATGAAAACTGAAAGAAGTCCATCATGTGTGTGTGTGTGTGTATCTGTATTTGACCCCATCACTGTTTGACAACAAGTGTTGGTGTATTTACGTCCCTGTAACCTAGTGGTTCAACAAATGAGACGGTTAGAATAAGTACCAGGCTTTAAAAAACAAATAGGCAGTAGGACCATCCAACTAAATGTTCTTCAGGGAACTGCCCCGGCATGGCTACAGTCTAATGAGTGAAACAAGTATAAGATAAAAGATAGATATGTATGTGAGTATATGTATGTGTGTGTGTGTGTGTGTGTGTGTGTGAACTTTTTAGCAGGTGTAGACACATGGTGGTGGTGGTGGTGGTGGTGGTGGTGGTGGTGGCAATGACATTAGTGATGATCATAATGATGAAGACGATGATGATAGTGGTGGTGATGACATTCATGATAATAATGATGGTGATGATGAAGATGAAGGTGATGACAGTGATGGTGGTTGGGGTAGGGGGTGATGATGATGATGATGATAATGGTGGTGATGGTGATGTAGTAATAACATTGGTGATAATAATAATGATGATGATGAAGATGGTGTTGGTAATGACATTGGTGATAATGATGATGCTGGTGATGATGACACATCGACAAGAAAATTACCAATAATGCCTTGAAACATTTATTCCATCCAGGTTGTACAGGCACTCCCTTGCCACGTCTTCTATCAGGAATGCAATGAACCAATGATTGGTCTGTTAGAAATCTGTAATTAATGTTGCTGTTGTGCACAGAGTGAATGGCATGAGAGAGAGAGAGAGAGAGAGAGAGAGAGAGAGAGAGAGAGAGATAGAGAAGAGTAATGAGAAAGAAAGTTTAAGTGAGAGAGAGGAGAGAAAGAAGGGAACTGAGAAAGTGAGTTTGCAATGAAAAATAAGAATGAGGATTGCAGGAGTAGGATGAGTTCTGCAGTTGAAGTGTGAGAGAGAGACTGAGAGAAAGAGAGAGAGTGACTGAGAGAGAGAGAGGGGGAAGAAAGAGAGAGAGACTGAGAGAAAGAGAGAGAGACTGAGAGAAAGAGAGAGAGGGGGGCAGAAAGAGTGAAGAGAGGCAGACAGAGGTGGGGAGAGAAGTAGACTGACAAGTAGAAAGACAGAGAGACAGACTGGCACAGAAAGAGAAGCAGACAAATAAATAGACAGAGAGAGAGAGAGAGAGAGAAAGAAATAAAGAGAGGGGGAACAGACAGAGAGGGAGGAAGGGAAGAGAGAGGCAGAGAGAGACAGTTGGAGTAGAGAAAAATAGAAGAGATAGAGAGAGAGAGAAATGAAAAGGAGAGATGATGTGAGAGTGTGTTTAGTAAAATGGTGAGTTAGTGAGAGATGGGAAACTAAGACAGAATCCTAGGTTGAGTGAGGTACAGATAATGTGTATTGTGTTAGAAAAGGGGAGTGAAAAGAGAAGAGAGAGAGAGTGAATAAAGAGAGAGTGAGAGGAAAAACAGTGAGAGAGGAGAGGGAGGAGGAGAGACAGGCGTGAAACAATTAAAGTGAGAGAAAGGTTGAGTAAAAAGTTTAAAGAAAGCAAACGAATTGAAGATAATGTTTATGCGTACATGTTGGTAAATACGTGCAGCATGGAGATAATAGAAGATGGGGAAGAGAAAAGTGTAGAACATGCAAAATGCGAAATAGATGTAAGGGAGAGAAAGGTAGGGAAGAGAGGGCAAGGAGGGAAGAAAGAGGAAGGGAGGGAAGAGAGAGGGGAGAGCAGGAGGAAGAGAGAGGGGAGAGCAGGAGGAAGAGAGAGGGGAGAGCAGGAGGAAGAGAGAGGGGAGAGCAGGAGGAAGAGAGAGGGAGGAGGAAGAGAGGGAGGAGGAAGAGAGAGCAGGAGGAAGAGAGAGGGAGGAGGAAGAGAGGGAGGAGGAAGAGAGAGCAGGAGGAAGAGAGAGGGAGGAGGAAGAGAGAGCAGGAGGAAGAGAGAGGGAGGAGGAAGAGAGAGCAGGAGGAAGAGAGAGGGAGGAGGAAGAGAGGGAGGAGGAAGAGAGAGCAGGAGGAAGAGAGAGGGAGGAGGAAGAGAGGGAGGAGGAAGAGAGGGAGGAGGAAGAGAGAGAGGAGGAAGAGAGGGAGGAGGAAGAGAGGGAGGAGGAAGAGAGGGAGGAGGAAGAGAGGGAGGAGGAAGAGAGGGAGGAGGAAGAGAGGGAGGAGGAAGAGAGGGAGGAGGAAGAGAGGGAGGAGGAAGAGAGGGAGGAGGAAGAGAGGGAGGAGGAAAGGAAGAAAGAAAGAAAGAAAGAAAGAAAGAAAGAAAGAAAGAAAGAAAGAAAGAAAGAAAGAAAGAAAGAAAAGGAAATGGGATATAGTGGGAGCGGGGTCTGAAAAGAGAGAGAAAGAAAGAGAGTATAATGAAGAAAAAGGATTGGAAAGAGAAACGGATGTTTAGAGAGGCAATTGTGAAAAAGAAATGTGCAAACCAATGTTAAAAAGTGTATGTCTTGAAATACAGAAGTCAGCTAGGGAGAAAGGAAGAAATAATATAAGCTGTTTGAATCTAGAGGCACTGTAGTAGATACCCTTTTGATATCCACCTGCAAAAGAATATCCTAGGTCTATAAGAGACTCAAAAATACACTAAAACCTTTCATCAAAATATCACCAGCTTAATAAAGACAAAGTTACTTCACCAAATTCTAAGCAATTCGCCTGGAGTGCTAACAATTCTGCCAGCTCACATCTATTGCGATAATCAAGGGTGGAAATACAGTAGGGTATAGATAGGCAGTGTAAGAACAGAGTACTAGGAAATTATAGCAACAATAAAGTGATATAGAGTAACAGTAAAGTAGAGAATTTCAGTATGGTAGAAAGCTACAGTACTTCAAAAAACTGTAGCAGAGACAGAAAAGAGTAAAGACCCCCTTCAGTCATGAATGACCATGGGATTGCTCCTAGAAAGTTCCCCTCCATGGCACAAGTCCAAGCAAGGTTGTTTATGGAAGACCAGCAGATGCCTGTGCATACCAGTCTCCCATCTCGACACCACAGATGTTATCCAAGGGAAATGCAAGCGCTGATACAGCTTGGCACCAGTGATGTCGCAACTCATTTCTGCAGCTGAGTGAACTGGAGTAACATGAAATAAAGTGTCTTACTCAGAAACCTAGGTCTGTGAGTATCCAGATTTGAAATAAGTACTAGAGCAACTAAACCATCAACACAGTGCCCCAGCTTGGCCTCAAACCAGTAGCTGAAACAAATAAAAGAATACAAGAATAATAGAATAAAATTAGACTATGATGCTACATGCTAACAGAGCAGTACAGTATAGTATAGTATATAGCACAGTACTGCAGCCATGTGCTCTGACTGAAGAAAACAAATATAACATTACAATGCAATTTATTCTATATTATCAATATCCTATGAAAACAATCTGCCAAGAGATATTGATTATTGAAAGCCAGAAGATCACTCGAATGTCTCCAGTTTTGATATAGTAATTTTTTTAATAGATAAATGTAGTTCAAGTATTCAGTATCCTGGCATATTATGGAATGAAACTGGCTTGGAGATGTTCGCTTACAATGATTTTTATTTTTGGCTTGACATTAAGGTTGCCAAGGTTTTCAATGGAATGGTTTTAGGCTCAATCCCACTGCATGTCACCTTGAGCAAGTGACTTCTGCTATAGCCCTGGGTTGACCAAAGCTTTGTGAGTGGAACTGGTAGATGGAAACTGAAAGAACTCTATTGTGTCTATGTGTTATTGTCTCCTTTCCTTGACACCATGTGATAGCTGTAAGCTAATGTCATTGTCATGCAACTGGTGTCCTTTGTTTTTAAACAACCTAGACATGCCTGATCATGAGGAAATATTACCTTACTTGGAAACAGGTGAAGGTTAGTGATAGGAAGGGCTTCTGGACATAGACAATCCAGCTCAATAAATTTCATCTAAACCATGCAAGCATGGAAAAGTGAATGTTAAACAATGATGATGGCAATGATGGGGAGGATTAACTAGATGCCACAGTATTATTGGTACTACAAGCTTTCAAACTAATTGCTTGATTTGTTCAATGTAGGGGCCAAGTTTTCTTCAGGAAATTTCATATTGTCTTTAGAATGAAAGGCTCATGTTTTAAGCCTTATTCTACTTCATGTGAAAGATGGTGTTTCCTACTTAGAGCTTGTTGGACTGGGCCATTGAGAGTTAAGTGTTCTGACAATGGAAACAGAATAGTGCCAGTACCAACCATATGGTTTGTTCAATATGGAATTAACATAGCATTTGCAATTCTCAGGATTTGAACTAGGTATAGTGCAATCACAAATTAAATTCTGAAAAACAATCTCTCTCTCTCTCTCTTTCTGAGGATATTGATATTACATTGGTTTGATGGTATGAATTTTGGCTATTTTTTATTAGGTTCATAGTAAGGTAGTGTGATGTTCATGCTGTTCCCAAGAGCATTAATGGTATAAAATAAAGACAATTTGTATCAACGAAGAATTAAAATTAGGTCATAGCATCAACCCTAATGGTAACAGTATTATAAAGAATATTAGATTCTCTTCTTATGAAGAATATTACATTTGTAAAGCTATTACATGCATATGTCATTGCTGTTTAACTTCAAGTCATTCCTAATTGAGAAGATGTATAATCAAAGGCTTTCTCATCATGACCATCCTGTTGTTCAGGAATAGTATATGTAATGCTATATTATTCAATGTATCTTTCCTCTTTTTTAAAGATACTGATTTGAAAGAAAAATGGTTGCTATTTCTAGCAGATAAAACAATTGTGGAAAGGTTCTCTTGTGGACTCTAAAAGCATTAGATGTATTTGGTAATTGCAATATTGTATCTGTCTGTCTGTTTGTCTGTCAGTGTATATGAAAGATAGTGGAAGTGGTTGAGACAGCAGAGTGCATACTAAGTATATTTGTTTCACTATTCTAAGTTATGAGTTCCAATGTCACTGAAGTTTGTTTTGTATTCCATTCTTCTGGAGATCAAAAACAAAGTAATATTACTCTTTTCCAACCCTCACAAGTCCATTAGGCAGGCACTTAACTCTGATTTTTGTAATGTTAAATTGATGAGTGCCAAATCTTTTCCTGATTGTGCTAGTTCCTAATCCCAGCAGTAACATGAAATGTAGCATTTACAATAAAATGGTTCATTTCATAAAATACTTATAGTAGATTTGAACTCACAAGCCAATAGCTGGTAGTTTAATGCCTTATTCTGCACACCACTTAATATGAAATGGTAATGATAGTCTGCAGGAGAACTTGACTCTATCTCTACCTTACAAAAAGTTTGTCTTGTGCCTAAGTAAAAAGAAAAACAAATTATTTGTTAACTACAGTTACAAGTTTATATTTCCTCACAGCCTCATTGTGTCTCTGAATAATTAATTAATTTTACATCTCTTAGTTACTGAATTGTAAGAGTTTTGGACAGTTGTTGAACCAGGCAGTTGTTCTTATGCTGTCACTAGTCCTTTTATCCAAGACATGTAACTATCAAAGTTACTGTGGGTGTATAGCTCACTGTTGGAAACAGTAGTGTTACCATATTTCCAAGGTAAAGACATTTCTGACCATAGAAAAATATTACCTTGCTTGAAAAACACGTGAGTGCTGGCAAGAGGAATAGCATCTGGCTATAAAAAATCTGCCTCAACAAATACTGTCTGACCTATGCAAGCATGGAAATGTAGATGTTAAATGATGATGTACAAGGCCATAAATGTATAGCAATAGGACATAGAAGGACATAGTTGACTAAATTTGAATCATGACTAATACTAACTTTATAAGCCTCAAAAAAGATGGAAGGTAAAGCAGGCTCCACCAAAATTTGAGATCAGAATAGAAATGGACAAGTACTTTACTGATTTCTGTCACTGATCTGTAGTAATGAAAATGGCTTGTAAAGAACGATATTACATATTTATGATTAGAAAGATATCACACCTGTCAGAGTAATGTTACAGCAGATAACAGACTGAATAATGTCGCAGCAGATAACATACAGAGTGGCATTACAGTAGATAATGCATAATATTACTTTGATATGTTTTATGAAATTCTCACACTTGTTTGGCTTCTTTGTCCCATTCTCCACATTATTTTTCTTTTTCATTTCCACCCCATCATTGCTATTGTCACCACTATTATTACTATCACCACCACTATTATTACTACCACCACCACTATCATTGTCATCAAAGGAGTCTGTTCATTGTTGCTTAACCTGCTAGAAATAACAGTCAAATCTCTGTTAAGCCAATACTCTAGCTGGAGGGACACATTAGGTAATGTACACTGTGTCTGGAAAGAAAAAAAAACTAAAATGGAATGGTCACAGCTGAAATGTCTTTAATCATAGGTTTGCCTTGTCATTGCTGATCTGAGGTTAAACAAAAGTTAACAATATGATCACATATAGGCGCAGGAGTGGCTGTGTGGTAAGTAGCTTGCTTACCAACCACATGGTTCCAAGTTCATTCCCACTGTGTGGCACCTTGGGCAAGTGTCTTCTACTATAGCCACGGGCCGACCAAAGCCTTGTGAGTGGATTTGGTAGACGGAAACTGAAAGAGGCCCCTCATATATGTATATATATATATGTGTGTGTGTGTGTGTGTTTGCCCCCTCCCCCAACATCGCTTGACAACTGATGCTGGTGTGTTTACGTCCCCGTAACGTAGCAGTTCGGCTAAAGAGACCGATAGAATAAGTACTAGGCTTACAAAGAATAAGTCCTGGGGTCGATTAGCTCGACTAAAAGGCGGTGCTCCAGCATGGCCACAGTCAAATGACTGAAACAAGTAAAAGAGTAAATGAGTACATGAATTTTTCTAATTACCACAACCATCACTAATGACTACTACTGCTGTTGCTACAACCACTACTATTACTACTGCTACTACTTCTGCTACTGCTGCTACTACTACCATTACTACTACAACTACTACTGCTGCTGCTGTTGATGCTGCTGCTACTACTACTACTACTACTACTACTACTATTACTACTACTGCTACTTTAAAATCCATTTTTCTTTTATTGAAATAAATTGTATGGGTCTGAGACCTCTGTATGACTCCATATGTCTCAAAAAGTCTTGAAGACTATCATTCTTATAACTCTGTCTATCATGTGTCGTTGTTGCTGCTGTTACTGCTGCTGCTGCTGCAGACCACATGAGATTTTAAAAAATGAGAAATGGAACAATATATTTCAGTTTTTTTAATTATGAATAACGAATGAAGGAGATTTTTGATTTTAAAGCTTGCAGTTTAATTCTGCAAGTATCATCATCATCATCATCATCACCATCATCATCATCATCGTCATCATCATCATCATTGCCATCATCATTGTCATTATCCTCATTGTCACCATCATCATCATTGTCATCAGCATTAGCATCATCGCCATCATTATAATCAGCCATCAACATCATCATAATCCCCATCATTGCTATTGTCACCACTATTATTACTATCACCACCACTTGAAGCTACAAAATAATGCATGATTAGTTCAAAATAGTGTGAACTAGAAAAGCACTCGGAGAGCGCAGACCTCCGCCAAACAGCTCATTTCCACCCATATACACACATGCTGAAAATTGCCCAATTTCCCAAACCAATGCCGGCAAAAACATAACCTCCTTGGTGAGGGTAAAAAAAATAACACATCCATATGATTTTAAGAAAAAAAAACCTTTAAAAACAGGAATCATCTGAAGCAGTTCACAACCACCAACATCATCAGCAGCATTGTTATTGCTTCCACTTCAACCACATACACCGCCATCAACGTTATCATGACAGTTACCTTGTCAGTCACTTTCACCACCACAACCAGTATAACCACTACAATACCACCATCACACAACTAACACTATCATCAACACCACTATTACCACCATCACCTCAGCATCACACAGCTCCTGTCACCATTAGAACCACCGATACTATTTTATCCTCCTCCGATACTTATATCAACCATCGTCATCATCAACACTGTCTCTAAACAGCAATGCCACCATAGGTTACGCGGAAACGATGAATGTGTTTACAAGGGAGATAATCAAAGAACGTAACATTGTAATACTTCATGTAAAGTAAATATAACAAATGAAAAAATCCTTCAAGAATCCATAAAAATTCCCGGATCAATACCAAAATTTCATCATCTGTTCCTTGCATCATTACCAACTTTGCCTGCAAGTTTCATCAAAAACTGTTTACAACTTTTTGAGTTATTTTGCACAGACACTGACAAACCAACGCTGATGAAAACATAACCTCCTTCCTTGGCAGAGGTAATAAATAAGCTTTACATTAAAGCAGAGTAATCTGAATACTGAAGAGTTAAGGCCATTGTAGCATAAGGAGCTACAAAGAAGGAAAAGAAAGGGCCTTCAAATTCAAAAGAAGTCAACTAACAGAAAGCTTAAAGGATTGAATATCTTAGACAAGAGGTTAACAAGATGATGGGAGTGAGTTCAAAGGACAGCAGTTTGAGGAAAGACGCTATCAGAATAAAAGAGCATACATTGACAGTATAACTAATTTTCAGTTAGTCTTCTAGGAATTAAATTTTATTTTCGGATTTATAACAGACCATGCAAAAAATATTCTGAAGGTGGAAAGCCCTCAGGTCACTACACCATACCTTATACAGGTTGATTCTCTCCTAACGCACAAAATACACAGACGTTTTTCTTTTCTACTCTAGGCACAAGGCCCGAAATTTTGGGGGAGGGGAGCAGTTGGTTAGATCGACCCCAGTACGCAACTGGTACTTAATTTAGCAACCCCGAAAGGATGAAAGGCAAAGTCGACCTTGGCAGAATTTGAACTCAGAACATAAACACAGATACTTTTCTGTAACCAATGTTTGTTGATTTCTTTGTTATTTTTTTCTCTCTATTCATTTGTGATCAGGTTGTATTATATGTCAATGCCACTGTAGCTATCTTTTCTGATTACATTAGATAATATCTTCCATATTCCAATTGTTTGTTGTTGTTTGTTTTTGTTTTCTTTTTTGCTTTTAGCTACATCATAGGACAACATACCAACTATGAAGACATAATAGTCATAGATAAAAAAAAAATGATTGATAAGTCTACAATAGCAAATGGCTGGCAAATATTGACTCAAAATATTAGAAAATTGTCCCTTTTCATTAAATGTTTGGTTGAGATTATAATATAATGTCATATAGTTATCAGAAAAGCAACAAAAATATACATTACTGATGTAGTTATGAACAGACAAAACATTTTTTTTTCTAAGATAGACATTCTTTTGAAGCAACTCAATAAAATTAGTAAATGATTCATTAAAACAGACACATATTAACATATTTAGACATCAATATCATTCTTTTCTACATACAAATGTATACACACACACACACACATAATTAGGTTGTTAATGAGTCATATGATCATTAGTTTCTTAGGTTCATAAGCAGGAAAACAAGTGTTTGAGTGATCAGATGTTGCAATGAATATATTATTTATTCATTTAATATTCATTTTTCCCATTCTAGTATAGGTTAAATGGGAATGAACTTTACCCAAGATTTTTATAACCAGATGTTCTTGTTGCCAATCCTTACCTTTTTTTTTTCAAGTAAGGGATTTTACTTTTATTCCATGTCTTCTTTGCAAAGACAGAGCAACTGGTCGTAATGTTGGCAATATAAACATCAGTAGCGTTTTTGCTCAGTGACAAGTGAAATATTAGCATTCATGCCCATCTTCATAATCACTAACACACACAAATGCATACATGAAAAGCATATATAATATAATTTAATGATGATAATAATACTAATGATACTTCTGACTCCAAGTTTCATATAAAGCTGTTTATTCTTATTTGTCAGATATGCATGTTATGGATTTATGTTCAACATAAATGGCAGTTGTGTGTGTGTGTGTGTGTGTGTGTGTGTGTGTGGATCATCATCACCAGTTAATGTCCATTTTCCATGCTAGCCAACGAGCCAGAGGACAGTGCTAAACTTCAATGTCTGACTGCAGCCATGCTGGGGCACTGCCATGAAGGATTTTTAGTTGAATGAATCAACTCCAGTACTTATTTTCTTTTCTTTAAGCCTGGTGCTTATTCTATCAGTTCTGTTACCAAACTGCTAAGTTATGGAGGCTGAAAACACACCAACATCAGTTGTCAAGTGGTGTTGGGTAACAACAAACACAAACACGAACACACACTCACATAATTCTTTTTCTGTTGCATTTGTATTGTTACTTTTTTGGTGTATACGTATTACTATTTTAGCATGTTCTGTTTGTTTCTGTCCTTGCATACATTCGCTAGCTTTCTCCCAGAAGCTTAATGCTCAGAGGCTGCCAAGATTGAGTGGTCTCAATGTTAAAGCACGAAACCACTATGATATCTTGGGTCATTGACTGACAAGGAAATCAGCTGTGAATGCACTGTGTATCATGTTTTTGTCTAATTTTCAGTCTAAGTTTTCATTCAGTTTTATGTTTGCTCTCCTTTCATCTAATTTTCCTCTTTTTTTGTCTTGTTTTCTCTTTGTTGTGGTCTTTCTGTTCAATTTTTGACATATATATATATATATAAGTCAGTAAATAGTGGGGTTGTGTTAACCGCACGTGGAGAAATAATAGGAAAATGAAAAATAATAATAAGGCAGAATGCTAAACTGAAAGCATATTTTAATATAGATGTGTAAAAAGGATTTCTAACCGGCTTTCATGGCAAATTTTCAAGAAGAGGGAGAATGAAAATGTTTTTTTACAAAAAAGTTTAAAAAATAATATATAAAAAAATAATGTATAAAAAAATAAATATACCAATACATTATATTGTCTTTGAGCTTTTAAAGTTCAATGGTAATCCATGTAGATAATAATTGGAAAAATTAGGATGCATGAAATTGAGAGTTGTGTTTGGTTTTAAAAAAAGAAAGGGGGCTGAAAGTTTATGTGTTAAGCAGGAAGTGTGGTGTCAAAACAGGAAGTGTGTGTAAGGGAAGACAATTCTGTGGGTTTTATACTCTTTAGTTTGCGTAGAAGAGTAGCAGTCCATAAAGAACAAATAAATCTCCCTCAACACCGCCAAATTCCACACAGTGGCACATAATCTCTTGCGCCAGAAACAAAAACCCTAAATTCCTTATGTTTCCTTTCTATCAATGTAAAGACAGAATCTCCACACAAGAAAGAATTAACAAGGAGAATCTTTTCATAGAGAAATTCCAACCACTTCTTAACACACAAACCCCTCAGTGACCATATTTCTCTCTAAGAAAAGACAAACTTCCTGTTGACAAAGAGTCCAGAACTCCAACTAAAGAGTATAAAACCCACAGAATTGTCTTCCCTTACACACACTTCCTGTTTTGACACTACACTTCCTGCTTAACACATAAACTTTCAGCCCCCTTTCTTTTTTTAAACCAAATACAACTCTCAATTTCATGCATCCTAATTTTTCCAATTATTATCTACATGGATTACCATTGAATTTTAAAAGCTCAAAGACAATATAATGTATTGGTATATTTATTTTTTTTATATATTATTTTTTTATATATTATTTTTTACCTTTTTGTAAAAAACATTTTCATTCTCCTTCTTCTTGAAAATTTGCCATGCAATGAAAGCCGGTTAGAAATCCTTTTTACACATCTATATTAAAATATACTTTCAGTTTAGCATTCTGCCTTATTATTGTTTTTCATTTTCCTATACATATATATTTGTGTGTGTGTGTGTGTGTGTGTGTGTGTGTGTGTGTGTATTTATACACATATATGCAACAGGCTTCTTTTAGTTTCTCTCTACCAAATGCTCTCACAAGGCTTTGGTCAGCCTGAGGCTATAGTAGGAGGCACTTGCCTCAGGTGCCACACAGTGGAACTGAACCCAGAACCATGTGGTTGGGCAGTAAACTTCTTACCACACAGCCACACCAATATATATATATATATATATATATATATATATATATATATATATATATATATATATGTATATATAAATCAAAGGTAAAAAACACAACAAACGGAGATTGTCAAAGCATAACAAGCAGGAAAACGATGATAGCACAACAAGCAGGAATATATCATTTAATGTCCGCTTTCCATGCAAGCATAGGTTGGAGGATTTGACTGAGGACTGCCGAACCAGATGGCTGCACCAGGCTCCAATCTGATCTGGCAGAGTTTCTACAGCTGGATGCCCTTCCTAACGCCAACCAAGATTTTTATAACCAGATATATATATATATATATATATATATATATATATATATATATATATATATATATATATATATATATATCTGCGATAGTTTTGGTAAGCATTGTTATTTTTTCAATTCTGTAAATACTAATAATAGTATTTTATAAAATTAAAGTTTATAAGCGATCACCATGCAATTAATAAAGAAAATAGTCCAATCATGAGGAATATAAGCTCTCGATGGAAAAAATGGTAAGGGGGGGGGGGGCAAATACAGACACACACATGGATATATATATATATATATATATATATATATATATATATATATATATAGCAGGATTCTTACAGTTTCCCTCTACCAAATCCACTCACAAGGCTTTGGTAGGCCCAAGGCTATAGTAGAAGACACTTGATCAAGGTTCCACACAGTAGGACTAAACCTGGAACCATGTGGTTGGGAAGCAAGCTTCTTACCACACAGTGACACCTACATCTATAATCATGATCTTGGCGAAAATCTGAATACAGTGTGTAGAGTGTGAAAATAAATACTGCAAAGGATTCTATTTCAACACCCACACATTTCTGTCACTTCACTCCAACTATGTTTGTGTTTGTGTTTGTGTGTGTGTGTGTGTGTGTGTGTGTGTGTGTGTGTGTGTGTGTGTGTGTGTGTACAGCTGTGTGGTTAAATAGTTTGTTTCCCAACCACATGGTCTTGGCTAGAGTCCTACTGAGTGGCATTTTGGGCAAGTGTCTTCTACTATAGAGCTGAGCTAACCAAAGCCTTATGAGTGGATTTAGTGGAGAGAAACTGAAAGAAATCTATTGTATACATACACATATATTTGTGTGGTGTCTGTGTGTGCGTGTGGAAATATGTTTGTGACTTCTTGTTGTAACATCATGTGATAGTTTTAAATGAGCGCTATGCCATTCATTTGTAATATTCAGCATAAACATATTTGTTAAACTATTGTAAATTTTTACTAATTGCCAAGTTATAAGTGGATGTTTCGCATTGTATCTTTACAGATGAAACGTTGGCGGCTCTGTTGGAGTCATTTCCATACCTAATCATTATATTTTGTAGTAGGGATTCTGAATGAGAGAGGAAGATACAAGATGACCATCAAAAAATGGCTGTGCAAAAGTTTTCGGTCACCTCACATAAACCAATCAAGATACAGTGTCTATACAGAAAAATGTCTATAATGAAAATTTATTACATAATGTTTATTTCAAGAAGTTACTGTACATTGTTAATATTTCATGTGACTTCCCTTAGTTTGAATAATTGCTTCAGTGTGCCTGGGAAGAGATGCATACAAATCCTTCACCATCTTCACAGATATGAGATGCCATTCTCTGTGGCTGAGCTCCCACAACTCTTCAAGATTGCATGGATTCTTCTGACGAACTCTTCTCTTTAGTTCTGACCACATTTGCTCGATGATATTTAAGCCAGGGCTCTGAGCTGACCAATCTTTCAATACGGTAACACCTTCATCAGCCAGACTCTGTTGTGCTGCATGCGATTTGTGGCATGGAGATCTGTCATGCTGAAAAATCTCACCTTCATTCCAGTCTTGTATCACATTGTCCTTCAGCAGCTGGATGTATTTGGCATTATTCAATTTTAACCAACTTTCTTGAATCATCACTTTTTATGTATCCCCAAAGCATCAGACTCTTGCCCCACAAACTTCACTGTTATCATCTTGTAACATGGATCATTTTGCTTTCTAATAAGTGAGAATTTGTTAGAAGGTCTCTAGGAAAGGCCAACAGGGCCAATGTTTCATCTATAAAAAACGCAATGCAAAACATTCACTTATAAGTTAGCAATTAGTAGAAATTTACAATAGTTTAAAGTGGCTGAAGACTTTTGCATGGTACTGTGTGAGGGTCGATGACAAGAAAGGAATCCAGTCATAGAAAATCTATCTTAATAAATGCCATCTGACACATGCAAGCATGAAAAAGTGGACGTTAAAATGATGATGATGATAATGATGGTGGTGGTGGTGGTGGTGGTGGTGGTGGTGGTGGTGGTGATGGAGGTGTTGATGTTCATAATGATGATTGTGTGCATGTGCACATTTGTTCTCTTTGTTTTGACATCACAGAATAGTTATGAATATACATCAACCACTGTACAAGTGGAGTCACTCATTTCCAATCTCTTGTGGAAACATTTCTGGCCATTGGGAAGTATTACCTTGCTTAAAAAATAGATGAGAATTGATAACAGGAAAGGCATTTGACTAGGAAATCTGCTTCAACAAATCCTGCCTACCCATACAAGCATAAGGAAGATAACATTGAAGCAGTGGTAATGATGATGATGATGATGGTATATGCATATATTGGTTACACTAAAAATGTCATGGAATTAATCAATATGTACATCTATAATTAATTGATAGTTTAACAGTATTTTTGCTTTTGATCACACACATCTATTGCAAATATACAAACGAGAAATTTGTTTTATTTAATTTTATTATAATGCAATAAATATTGTTATTTTGAAAATTAGTATTTATTTCATTGTTTTGTGTGTGTCAGAAGTGGCTGTGTGGTAAGTAGCTTGCTTACCAACCACATGGTTCCGGGTTCAGTCCCACTGCGTAGCACCTTGGACAAGTGTTTTCTACTATAGCCTCGGGCTGATCAAAGCCTTGTGAGTGGATTTGGTAGGTGGAGACTGAAAGAACACTGTCATGTGTGTGTATGTGTGTGTGTGTATGTGTGTATGTGTGTGTGTGTGTGTGTATGTGTGTGTGTGTATGTAGACAAGTATCTTTCATGAATAACCTTTTAGCATTTAGATTGCTCTGTTAAATGTAATGCTTAATTTATTTACATTGTTTTCAACTGATCATGCATCATCTCATAGCTTTCAGATTTCAATGATGGGATTGTATATTTTTAAAATGACATTGTGAGGTAAGTGTGAGAAGTTACATCAGCCCAGTTTGAATATAAAACCCTCTTAAACCCTTGCATGGGTATTACTGACACTCCTGTCAGCGATGGTCATGTATGTATGTATGTATGTATGTGTGGAGGCGCAACAGCCCAGTGGTTAGGGCAGCGGACTCGTGGTCATAGGATCGCGGTTTCGATTCCCAGACCGGGCATTGTGAGTGTTTATTGAGCGAAAACACCTAAAGCTCCTCGACACTCCGGCAGGGGATGGTGGCGAACCCTGCTGTACTCTCTCACCACAACTCTCTCTCACTCTCTCTTCCTGTTTCTGTTGTACCTGTATTTCAAAGGGCCAGCCTTATTACACTCTATCACGCTGAATCTCCCCGAGAACTATGTTAAAGGTACAAGTGTCTGTGGAGTGCTCAGCCACTTGCATGTTAATTTCACAAGCAGACTGTTCCGTTGATTGGATCAACTGGAACCCTCGTTGTTGTAACCGACGGAGTGCTACGTATATATGTGTGTGTATGTATGTATGTATGTATGTATGCATGTATGTATGTATGCATGTATCATTGTTCAGTTTTATTTCAAGATTTCTTGCCAATAAACAAAGAGCCAGTTTCTAACCAAGATCCAAAGTTCCTTCAGAAGAATTTCAACATCAACAACAGGGTATGTATGTATGTATGCTTGTATGTATGTATGTGTGTTGTATGCATGCATGTATGTATATGTATGCACATATATATATGTATTGTATGTGTGTATGTATGTCTGTATGTATGTATGTATGTACATATACATGTATGTATTGTATGTAAGTCTGTATGTATGTATGTGTATATGTGTGTGTGTATGTATGTATAGCCGATATAAATGTTGCTTGGCTGGTTGGTTTCTCTTGTTATGCTTTACATCATAAAAGAGAGAGAGAGAGAGATTTGGAGAGAGAGTTAACATAAGTACATAAGTGGTGCAGGATGAGTGCAAAGAAAGAATCATAGAGGAAGAGAGGGATGAAGAAGTGTGTATGTACGTGTGTGTATGTACGTGTGTGTGTGTCTGCATGTATATATATATATATATATAAGCATGTATGTGTGTGTGTATATATATATATATATATATATACACACAAATATATACATATGTATATATGTGTGT